>NW_009202265.1:29959-84959 GCF_000690835.1 Fulmarus glacialis
AGGAGAGGAGAGGAGAGGAGAGGAGAGGAGAGGAGAGGAGAGGAGAGGAGAGGAGAGGAGGAGAGATTTCAAAGTTGCCCCATTATCAGCATAGAGGGAATCACGGAGAACTTGAGAAGAAAGCTGATAATCCTCAATAAGGAGGGGGTTTTTCCTTAATTTTTCCGGTTTCCTAAAAAGGTCTGGGAAAGTTAAATTTCTACAGCATTTTCCTTGTGGTGGGCCAAAATTACACAGTTTGGTAGAGCTATAGTTAGTAGAAAACCAAGGAAAAGGAAAGAAGAGAGAAAACTTTAAAACCACCGTTGTGGATCCCCAATTCTGTATTTGCTTATCAGCACTAGGCACAAGGAACCTTAGACCCTCAGTCAAGAGCTCTTTCAATTCTTTCTTTTTTTTTGCTACATTACTCGGGAATGAGGTGGTAGGCCTACAACCACAACCGTATAAATGAAGGAGGAGTCTATGAATACAGAAATAAATCCTTAAGGAGGTGGATCCTTGAAATTCCCAAGCGCATTTCCTTCTAGAAAGGCAAGACAACCAGAATCAGGGTGTCTTAGAAGGTCTGTTTTCTAACAATCTATGATGTAATAATAAATACTTTCTAGACCTGATTGTGTCTTTACTGACATTGTTTTGAATGGTGCTGAGTCATTATTTTTCACAGAAATTTATTATTTTTACATGGTTTGTGCAATTTTGCAGTGAAGAACAGGATTTTCCTGGTGAGGTTGGAATGGGATTCATCCTCCAAATAGAGTTTGCTGGTTATAGCATTCACCCCAATCATGGAGAAGCCAGTTCAAGTCCCTGCCTGATCCAGGGTAGGTACTTGAAATCAGATATTCCATATCCTAAAGAACTGACCTAACTGGATTGCTACCAATTCTTTGATTTGCCTTTCTGTTTCATACTCACATTTTATTCACAAAAAACCTAAAAGGTCTTTTATGCAGAGGCAGAAAGTAAGAAACAGGACATTTTGTACACTAAAATAATCATGTTCTCCAGTTAGCACCGTTATTGATATTTTATTGTGAATTTCACATAATATAATGCAAGTACAGCCCAACTATACACAGGAATTCTTCTATGTTTGGGAACTACATTCTTCAGGGAACTCCTGTTGTTTTACAAACAAGAGTCACCATACCTCTGAGACCTGGATATTACTAGACCCGATTTACAGGTGTGCACTTAGAGACATTGACAGGCTTGATTTTTCCAATGTTAATGTCATTGAGGAACTGCAGGTTTTCAGCATCTTTGAAATCCACCTTCAGTCATTTTCCCGAGGGACATCAGTCACTGGATGAGCTGGCAACAGAACCTAAGAGTCATGACCCACTCCCCTCCTCGGGCTACCTGAATGCTGTATCCCAACAAATACATTGCCCAGAGGCCCGAGTTCGTTTCTGTAGCATGTGCGTCAGAACACTTACTGTCATGAGCAGTTTCTCCACACAGTCAGGGGACACACTGTGCAAATGGGTCAAATGAAGCTGGAGATGCATTTTGTTGCTGAGGACGTCCTGGCAGAGGGGGCAGCAGATAACAGGTTGCATTGAATGCTGTGACAGGACATGCATCTGGATACGATTTGGGTCCCTACTATTGTAGTTACAATAAGGACATTGATAGAACTGAAAAAAAATCAAATTAAGATGCAGGCTATTAGTCAATGTGCTTTTTATAACTTGCTGATATTGCTATTTTAACAGCATATCATCTGTTTCATTCTTGAGTTATTTGAAAGAGTTCTAGAATGCAATTAAATTGTTACATTTTCCTTTACCTGCTCATGACAAAATTTATTGTCCTCTGGAGGCTTTGATTTTTTAGCTGCACCATCCTCTTCTTTTGCCAGAAGAAGCTGTTGTGCCCCTACCACAGTGTTCACTTTTGGTTCCTTCTCTGGTGTGACTATTCCTGTTCCGAAAACATAATTTTTAAGAGCACATTTTAAACTTTAAAATATCCTAGTTTACAAAGAGGCTGTGATTCCAAAGGTCTGTATTGTCTTTGAGGGTCTTTTTTTCTTTTTTTAAGTTCTGAGAAAAAATATAGTTGAATAAAAAAATTCTGGAATGCACAAAGGTGAAAATACACTTTTATCCTTGGTGGAGACTCTGTAAATACATTTAAAAATGGACTCTCCTCTACTGTTTAGATAACCTTAGGTTGCCTTTAAAGATTAATCAATAATGTGCTTTCTTTAGCAGCTCAGTATGAATTTGTGTATTACATTAAAACAAATCGTCTTTTGTTTAAAAATCCTGTTTTCCAAAATAATTAATTTGCTGCTGTTTAATTACCCTCTCGCTCTTCTAAACTGTCTGAGCAATATGATTATTGTGCTGTTTTGATAACTCCTGCCTGGTTACAATTCTGAAGCTAAATATAGTGAGGCTTTAAAAGAAATACTGTGGAGAGTAGGATTTCAGAGCTAACTTAATATTAATTATATACAAAGATCAGTCATTTGTGATTGCCTTAGATGTTTACACTGTGAATTTTTATAGTCTGGCATTTGTGATCAAACCCAGAATATAATTGTTTTCTATAGATAGTTCTACTATTAAGTATTAAATACTATATTTAATATTATGCCTGAACTAGCTGTGTAATGCGGCCCAGTCTTGCACACATCAAAGAAAAGAGTGCAATTCTAATTTCCCAGTCCATCAGAAAATTCTTTCCAGCGTCAATTTGCCAGATAATCTCTTCTGCTAGGCTGGATATTACAAGAGCATTGGGTAGGCATGTCACATACATCTCACGACAAACACAAAACCTCATTTACCAACCATTCCAATCTCATCATAGTGCGGCATCATCTGACCTTTTTTCTGCTGTTTATTATGAGTATTTCTAATTTTAACTTTCAATTTTCACCATCTTCCAGTCAATTTGCAACTAAATTATTTCCAGGGTGAGGACACTATCACTGGACACTGGGTGCAAATACATCTTGAAATGCAATGAAGCTAAACCATTGATTGCTATCAGACCCAACGTAAATATATAGTCCAGGGGTAATCTGATTGTATGCTGTGCATGAAGATTTATCTTGATTTTTTTCAACCCACATAAGGTTCATATAAATGAACAAATTGCATCTCATTGCACAATAACCTAGGATTAATTTAAAAATAAGGTCATGGATGTTTTGGCAACAAAGTAAACATGAACAAAGAAAATACCTGTATTTTTCTGTAGACAAAACCAAGAACTTTTTATTATTATTATTATTTTCATATAGACTTTGTGCAATATTTGGTATTGAAAGAGCAACGTTAAAGAGAAGTAAAATAAGAGAACAGTTTTCAAGGTAAATACCAGATCCTTATGGTACAATAATAAACAATTGAAAACTGAATCATACAGGGACATTTTCTGAAGGGCGTTTTTAAAAAAAACATAAACATATTTTATGACTTATACATTAATGGTGATTTCCCCACACATTTTCATTCCTAAGTTGCTAATTATTTCTTTTGGTGTAATTTAGACCAATAATTTTTGCTTGTTCTTGCTTGAATTAAAGTTTATTTCTGCCATATTTCCCTACTTTTAATGACCAATTTGTCAACATTGGTTTAATATCTGAACAAGCTGCTTTCTGGAGCCCCACTGAATTTTTACACTCTCAGGAACTGATCCTGGAGGCCTCATTTAGACTGCTCAATCAGTGCTGTGCCGATGTCCTGAAGGACTAACGATGCTTAAAGGCAAAATCTACATGATGCAATCACATAAGGCACCATTTTATTACTCACTTTGGTTTATGATAATACAGTACTCCCTAGCCTATCTGTATTTACTTGGCAATACACCATTATTATTTAAATTTATTATTATTTACTGTGAGAATTATGGGAAGTAAAAAAGTTACATACTATATTAACAGAGAACGGTTGCTTCTCAGGTTTTAGAAGGATAGGTTCAAATTATTATCACAGATAATAATTCAAATTCAAATTATTACCATTGTTAACTTCTCTTCATTTCCAACTGTCAAAAACATCTAATGGTTGACTACTGTTTCTTACCTTTATCATATGTCACTTTTAAAATGTACCTTTTTAAACACAAATGCGCCAGGATCTCAGCTGGTGTAAACGGACACTACTATACAGGAAGATGAATTTAAAAGCCAAAATAAAACAATTCCACCTTATCTTTCCCTCATCATGCTAGATTGTTCTCAACAGGTTGTTACAGAAATTAAGATCCAAATTTTGCTCCAAAATCCACTTGTGAAAATACATTTAACTGTGTTTTGGCAGCGGTATTAACTGCTAGTGAAATTCAGCTTGGAGTGTACTCTGTGTGTGCCTGGGCACACACAAGGTTAATATTACACATCATCTTCCACCACAGGATGGAATAACTTAATTACTTCAAAGGGCCTATAATAATCATGAAACACATAGTTCTTGTTTCTATAAAAACAAGGGGGTTTTTTGGTTAAAGTTTCTTTTGCGGTTAATATAATAAAACCGTGGAGTTATAAAACACTGTGCTGGGGTCAATAAATGCATAACAAAGCACAGCTTTTTACTATGTTTACTACGATATTTATATAAACTGTCGAAATTTACAGAGGCTTTGTTGTTTTTGTTTTGTTGTTGCTCTGGATTCATTCAACCTCAAGCACTGTTACTTCTTAAACGACCGAAGTTACATCTGGCCTATGGTAAAGTAACCGAGTCCGTTCCGTGACTTATGGTGAGCTTCGAAAAAAAAAAAAAAGGGGGTTGATTCTTCCCTCTGGCATAGGGATGCCACTCACCCCTGCATGTGGTGAGGACCAAAACCCCCAGGCCGGAGCATACGTGCCAAAAACAAAGGAGATCGTCTCCTTACGCAAGCGAATGGTCCAGCTATTACAACTCAGTGCCTTGTCTTGCTGTATCAACTTTCTGCTTTCCGTGTTGAATTCACTGCTTTAAGGAGCTTCCTGTAGGGAGGCTGAACAAAGTTACGGTCTTACAGGAAGGGTATTGAAGGAAGAGGGAGAGAGGAGAGAAAATATTATGGTCCTGAGCATGCCATGTGGCCCTGTTTTCGTAGTTGGATGTTGCACTGGCATGCTATTCTTACTAGGCAGCTGTAGGAAAAGACTAAATCCAGTTGTTAGTCACGTTTTAAATACGCACTTTTTATTCTTGTGACACATTATTTGTCGGGTTTTTTCCTAATTGTGAAACACAACTGTAATTCATTTTATAATATAAAATACACAGCATTATTTTAGATGAATAATGTAATTTCAATACATTTAGCTCAAAAACTAAGTTTAATTATAAATAAGTGCCATGAAATAGACTAGTCAATGATTGCCTGGCAGTTAGTTACAGAATTATTTAACTTGTGTAAGATTGCTAATATAAAAATGACATAACTCACTGTAATTCAGATGCCACCACCTTCGTAACATTTTTGAAACCCCAAAACAAAAATGAAAATGTTTGTGTGACTAACAAGAAGGAGAAAGTTAATAAAATATGTATACTAATGAAAAAAAAAATCCTGGAAAAAACATAATCAAAATACTGTTTTCTTATTTATGAATCTATGTATTTGATAAAGATTGCATAATTTAAGACTTCTGACACATCCAATGATGTTATTCAGCCTCAAAATAATTCTAAAATTATAATTACTGGTATTCTTTCTAATTAGAGTAGAATGAAAGGATAATTTTCATTGCAATAATGAAGGTTAATTTCCATCCCTCCTCATGTTTACTACCTTATTAAAAAGTGCTCCCCTTAGCCATGGCAGAGACATATTACATTTTCAATGCAAATGTATTAATCTGGATAAATTCCATATTAATTCTTGCACTGCATAGAGCTGTAATTTGGATTATAATTAATCTAAAGTGGCACTAGATTTAAATGACAATATAAATGAGGCATTAGTAGGCTTTTCTATTCTGAATGAATATTCAACAAATATAACTTGCATATTGCCAAGTCTCATTTTGAAAGCTCTACTCCTTGAGATAAGGTAAGCAATACAGCACAACAGCTTACACAAACATACTGCTCCTAAATACATGTTAATCCTTTCTTGTCTAATAGATTCTATGCTAAAGAGGGGTCACACCACTTTCCTGTCTAACTTGTTAGTATTGTGATTAATTTATTGGTTTTCCTGAGATTTCTTTGGCAAGACTTGCAACACTCAATTCATGAGAAAGCCCAAATTAACATTCAATTATACATAAGCAGTTATGCAGTCATTAGAAATACTTGTCAGCTGAGTGAAAATTAAGATGATGGTCTGAATGTTACATATGCAGAACTAATTTAGATTAGGAAAATAAAAGTTTCTAAAAGATTTAGGATTTTACAGTAGAAACTATTTTCTGCAAAGCACAAAGGCAATCGTGTATTTCAGCCCTTGTTTTTATATGAATGTTACTGCAAAATTATTTGTGTAATTGCTGGCACGGGAATGCAGAACAATTATGCTGGTTTTTTTGTAGTGCACCCAGTAGGCATCTGGATATAGGTTTGTCCTAATTAAACTTGGCCCTTACGAGCAGCTAATCCTGATGGAATTTTGAGAATTCCCCTTCAGTATTTTTTTCTAGATTCCATCTTTTTTTTTTGCTGGAGCTTTAATATCATACTCTTTCTTGAACAACTATAGATGGACCTGCCTAAGAAAAAGAGAGGGCTGATAAACTCCCTGAAGCGGTTCACAGTGTCCCCTAGGCAGAGTGTACGGTAGGAAATGCAGGCTGCAGGTGGCTGTCACCCCTCTCCTGGTGAGTGTCCAGGACAGCCCCTGATGAGACTGCACAGGAGGACCTATGTCGGCCTGGGAGCATGGCTTTTCTGCACTGCAGACGGTTTTCACCAAGTCAGAGAACCAGCCAAGGGGGATATATATTTTAAAGCACAACACAGTTTCTTGCTCAACATCATCCTTGTCATCATCGGCCTTTCTTCAGTCTCTTGATCTCAAAAAACAAAGCTACTGAAGAGGAGCTGAGGTTCTAAACTGTGATGAGTACTGACCTTAGCACACCAATAAGCAAACCTAAAGGAAGCTTTAATCTTTAAGTCAGTCTTCTGAATTGATTCAACATAGAAAGGGCCACCTGTGATGTTTTTTTGGAAATAAATCCAAAAATGTTTAATATGTAAAGAGCAAATTACAGTATGGGAGAATTTGAGTGTAAAGAAACTCGTAGGTAAAATGATATTTTCTCTCCAACTATATGTCTTTACAGAGAATACAACCTCCTTTGTATGCTGCTGTCATTGGCATACAAGGAAAAGATATATGACTACCTGAAACTAATAGGCTTCAACCTGTTTCAGCACTTCTTCTGCTTCAGTGAATCCAACATAATGTAACTAGGTATAGCGTGCGGCAAAAGTAGCCAATGTAATATTCATTGTGACCATAGATTTCCATCTCATACATAAAAAGCATGGATGAAGTCACATATTTGCCAAATTAAACACAGAAAAAGCCTTGGGTATCTACACCAGATGCTGGCCCTGGGTTTGTTTGTGCACAAGTAAATGTCATGACATAAGGGTTTTGTTTTCAAAGACAGTAGCTTTCATTACTGGGCTTTGTCTATTCCAGGAGATCAAAATTACCCAACCCATAATCCGTTTTCAATGATATTTCCTCTTTCTTAGGCTGAATCATCTGTAAACTTTTTCACTGGATTTTGTGTATTTTTTTCAAAATGCCTCAAATAAATGCCCAGGAAGAGGCCAGATTCTTGAGAGTAACTGATCAGAGAGCAAGAGCAAAAAATAATAATAACAAAAAAACCCACATTCTTTGGGTTAAAAGGGGGGCAAAACCTGACTGAAGAAAAAATTCAAGTGGTACCTAATCCTATGCTTATGAAAAATTAATATGCCATCAGAGGAATCACAAGTACAGCTAAGATTAATGAAAGGCGCTTAAAAAATTACAAGCACACAAACTGATTTGATTAAAAAATAATCTCACTGGTCGTCCTGTAATATTCTTCAACTTATCCGCATCTATCCTGTCAGATGGTTATGATTAAAAATAGGTCAATGGGAGGCTACTGATAGAAATCACATGCAAAATGCACATGCAATGAATAGTAGTGGGAATGTCCAGACAGTTTAAAATGAAAGAGCATTTCATAAGTTAAAAAAGGGGGGAAGACAAAATTCTAGCTTCTTACCAGAGTCTTTACAAGATTTTTTGCCTTCACTATTGTCTCTCTCACTTGAGTCTTTATCATCAGCAACAGCCACTGATGTACTTTTAGCAGACCCTTCTGTATCTTCACCTTGTTCTTCTGTGGACAAGCACAGAAAGATCTTAGAAAAGAAACTCGGTGACCATTTAACAGCATTTTAAAAATATGTCCTGTAATAAGAACAGCACAAAAAGAGGGTGGCAAAACAGGGGGGCAGAGGGGTGGGGGAAGAAAAGGGAGAGGGAAAGAACAACACTTTAAAGAGGTTGGACATTAATTACGAATAGTTTGCAATATTTCGAAATCTATCCAGAAATTCTGACCGTGTCTTTATCAGAGTACCCGCTTTCCACCAGTGTGACAGATTTAAAGCCTGTCATTTCATATTCTTCGGGTAGAAATGATTTGTGTTAAAATACACGCACATGCATGCACACACACACCACACGGGCCAGAACAAAAGCCAGCACATGTAAAAATGCATCTTGGAGCCAAAAAAAAAAAAAAAGAGAAAAAGAAAAAAGAAGGGGGGGATTCAGCTATAAATCCTATTAGTGCAGCAGTATCCCGCTAATTGCAGTAAGTATTAGGTATTAGGTACTGTATTAAATATAAACCTCTGGCTTTGCGGGAGAAGTCTCAGATTTTGTCTCCAGGGGGAGCCATCCAGGATAAATGATGCAACCTGGTCTATGGCTTCTGAGGAAGCTGTATTACCCACACCTCACTTACGTGTTCACACCAGCTAGATTACACGGAAATCTTCACAGTAACTCAAGCCCATTTAATTATTCGGTAAATCTTAGCTATGCTGCTACTGGTGGATTAATCTGTTTATGCAGTTAGCTTCTATGCTGGGGCCGTGTAGCACTAATCCGTGAAAGGCCCACTGTTCCTTTTCATCCTGTGATCATTTGTCTCTCACTGTGCTGATGTCACATTTTAATGAATTTTTAGCAATCTGAGTAATGCCAGATAACCAGACTTGCAACTCCCTACAGCACAGCATGCTGTTTTCATTGCAGCACACACACAAAAAAAAAAAAAAAAAAAACATATTTCCCGGTTCAGGTAGGAATTACATACATTAGGAGGTGAAGGTAAAATGGGATTCGAAGCACCAGGCTGCTCAATTTCATAAAATCTTTAATGACCATATAAATTAACCCTGGAAAGGCAAAAGGTCACAGACACACATTTGCATACACTCTTCTATTCACTTTTGATAAGCAGAGCTTTTATGTAGGGAACATGATACAATTAACCCTTCAGGAACCATACAAAATGCAGCTACCGACATTTTAAGTGTCAAGCATTAACTGAAAATTACACACTGCATAAAATTTTCATTGTAAATGCTATAGTGATTGAAAGGGGAAATAGTGGCCCTCTTCGCACCCCATGTTTTATTAATAACATTCTGACAGCCGAATGAAATATCCTCTGTCATATGTAGCAGCTGAGCACAAAAAAATTGCTGCTTAGCGCCTTACTTGCCAGCCATGCCCTGAAACTGTATGCCTAGGCAAATAGATGTGGCAAACCTATCCGATTCTCAACTCTCTGCACAACCTTTTGTAAATCAGAAGAGAAAAACACAGCTGCAATTTTGGAAAGCAAACCAAAAAAAAAAAAATCTCAACCACAAATCAATGTGTTTTGCATTGACATCAGAGTAGAATAGGTTAGGACTAAGCATGCGTGTCCACTTTTTGGAACAATACAGGGAGAAAGGTGGTCCCCTCTTTTAAAAATAATTGCACATAAAAAAAAATTTCCATCAGAATAGAAACCCGCCTCGTGCTGTTTCAGCGCTCTCCTCCCTGCAGTCCCCCGCCCCCTCCCGCGATGATAGCTAATCAAACATGGTAGGCATCCCTGTCGCAGCTGGAAGCGGGGCTGTGTTTGTCAGGGTGGCGGGGGAGCGCGGTTCGGGATGAGATCCTGGGAGCCTGTGATCATCCCTGGCCTCGGCTGTGTTAATGCTGAGCGTGCACACATGAGGCTCGTATCCAGTGTCAGGCCCCGTGGCCTCACGGAGAATCCCTTTTCGACTCATCCTTGGGAATGGAGGCACTGCTTCTTTTACTAGATTTACTGGCCCAATCCCCCTGGGCTGCAAAATGAAGTGTCAAAGTGCTACTGAGTGTCCTTATCTTGAGGGGACATAAAATTGTAAGGGCTATCGTGGCACACATTAATAAAACATTGTGTGTGTGTCAGGCAAAGAGAAAGAAAATTATGAAGGTACTAAAAGAAAAGCTACAGTATCATCTGGGTCTCATCAGACAATTTTTGCAGGGTGCTCTCCTGTTTTTCTGGTATGTGTTTTAAGTGTGAGAGAAATTCCCAGACATGTTCTCCTATACATCATCGTGGTGTCTGACCTCAGCCTGACCCTGGCAACAGTTTGAGAAATCTGAATGTGAACAAAGACTCTGTGTCAGCAGCAGGGAGAGATTGCGGGATAGACTTTCCCCATCAACTTAATCGCAAACAGCAGTTCTGAGGCCATAACTTTACAGGGCTCCACCAAGCCACAAACACATAACCTTTAGAGGTGAAACTGCCCCCCGCTCCCCAACCCCCCCTTCTGTGATTTTTCTCAGTCTTGTGGTGCTCCCTTTGATGTAGCAAGGCAATTAGCTCTAATGTTCAAGTACTGCAGACTTGTTTTATGGTTTGGAAGGTGAGAGCTGTTTATTACAGGTAGGCTCCAGGGGGCCATAAAGGCTTTGCAAATTTTTAATCATGCAAAAAACTAATCAAAATGTAACTTATACACACCGTAAAAATTAATATCATTATTATGCATGGTATAAATTGCCTGCCTTGGTTTTCAGTGGCACTCACTTCTAGAAAATACATTTGGCATTCATTTCAGAAATATGTATGGCATTCACTTCAGAAATAAATTTCATAGACAGAAATGATAATACAACTTCTCCTATTTTCCTTCAAAATTACAGAAAGGCTAAGATTCACACTGTCGCGACATTTTTCAAAGGGACAAGATGGAAACACAACAGCTCTAACTTAAAAGCAGCTAGCAAATTTACAAGAAAAATCATGAAGACCATTCATTAGAACAGATATTGAGGATATGTAATGAAGTGTGCTATCAAAGAGTCTGCATACCTGTGCCAAGATGCTACAAACATCTCTTTTTAGTAACATTTTTGTTCTTACTTAATATGCTGACCAACAAGGATACTATTCGGTTATAAATATGTGATGGCTCCTGCTCAAAGACACAAAATTATGAATTATTATGTATCAACAAAATACAGTATGATGGTGCTACAGATTCCAGAACAGGTCCTAATGCTCTGTTTTAAATTTACAAGAGTCCTGCCTGTATACATTTACAAATGTCAGCTCTGAAAATGAATAGAACACTGGGTTCAAATGTACTTTAATGACTTTAATAACACTTACTATTGCAGTATGATATTTTATTCACACCTGGTTTTATTGTGTCCAAATGTTGAAAATTTCTTTTGATGTTGGATCTATTGAGTTTAGCCATTACCAACCTTTTTCCTCACAACTGACTTAGAATTAAACACAAAAATAAGGTTAGCAGTCTGCACTAAAACTGTAATATAGGGGAAAATGGAAAAGTTAAGCTTCAGAAGTAATATGTTAAGCAGCTGATATTGTATGTTATATATTCTACGTTATATACTTTAATATGTTAATCTACACTCTCATTCTATACCGATTTTATGAAGGAAGACCCTTATGACCTTCCCCAGCCCAATGAAGTCAAGATGCGTGATGATTTCAATTGCAAAATCCAGGCCTCAGCCAAAGTTGAATAGCAGATACCAGCAGCAAAATTAGGTTAATATTCATACACAGATTAGAAAAACCTGACTTACTGAGATGCAAATAAAGGAACAAATGCATCCACCATGGCCAAAGGAAGGTATAGAGAAACAAATACTATTTTTTGAAATAAAATACTGAATAGTTAAAACAAGACATGGCCAAGTTGAAACAATCTTCTCTCCTTTAATTTAAATGCATTGTGATAATCATGCAGGCATATCAATCATCTTTCCCTCTGTTTTATCAGAGAAGTTTCCCTACTGATGAGCAGCATTGGGACTCTGTCTTCAAGTCTATTTAAGAAACATATTATTTTCAAGGGTCGATTTTGGTTGGGTTTTTTTTTTTACATCACTGATGTATCAATCAACAGCCAGTAGTTCCTGTTTTGGTCCTGGATTTTGTTGTTGTTGTTGTTGTTATTATCCCTTTTGCCCTCTCCAAAATGCAAGTCATTTCCTAAATAAGGATGATCTACTAGTTGTGGGTGAGTAATTGTGGTTATGAGAGAGAAAGCAAGATTAAGCAAGTGTTTGTGGCTGAGGGCCGGATGGATGGGGAAAGAATAAATCAATTGACTAAAGTAGTAAGTAAATAAATATGAAATGAGAGAGAGATTTTAAAAAATAATTGGGGTTTGTTATTCAATATGTTCAATAAATAGCTGAATCAAAGGTACCCATAAGTCTTCAGTACAGATGTGTCCCAGGTTCAACTGGTAGAGTGAATGGCTTATTGAGATTAACTGTCAGGATGAGAAGGTAAACACTAGCAAAGGATAATGGAAGGGTGGATTGGAGGGATGGACAGAAAACAGATAATGGAGGGAAAGGATGAACAGCTAACAAAAGAAAATAAAGAAAAACCCACAGAATATGCAAGAAAAGAAAAAAATAACTAAAAGCAGGGCTTGTGGATTTACTTCTGGGTTATCCTAGTTACACTACTTAGTCGATAAATTCTGTCTGACTTCTGAATTGCCATTTATTCACCCAAATATTCCAGAAAGTATTTGTTCTATTTTCTGGCTGGTCTTGCAGAGCATGAGTGAGGAACAGGATGCCTCACTCATTCAGGATCTTGACTGCATCCTCTAGTGGTCATATTTCATCTTCAAATAGGATTTCTAGTTTCTTATTTAAGGACTCAAGGGGAATAAAGGCACCAACCCGTTAATAACTGTTTCTAATCACTGTGTTATATTTACATCTATAGCTGTTAGAAGGCTGAACTTCCCGCAAACAAGCCTATAATTAAGTGGTGATCGTCATATTGACCAGAAATTGCTAACTGGCAGTTAGTATCAAATTGTACCATTTTGTTTTGTGGTGCATCATTTGAATTTTTATAGCAGACTAATGCTCATTTTCTTCTGGTTGAAACGTATTACTGTGTCAGAGGAGGCCGACTGCAAAGCTGGCTGAACAGAGTGCGCTGTGGTGGCTCCTTCCCAAGGAGTGTCACAAATCACACCCACTTTATCCATCCACTCCGCCCAGCAGCCAGTATTCCCCACTTGCTATGCTCAGCCTCACCGCTCTGGCTGCTGGAGAGAGGCAGCTCTCATCTACCCCACTTCTTTTTGCTTCTTAGCTTCTGAAGGTAGAAAAGATTCATTATCACCAGCTAATATGCCCAGCACTTTATTATTTCTTAATCTAGTTTTTTCTACTTTTTTTTTTCTTTTCTTTAACTGCAGTTTACTTCCAGCTGCTGGAGAAGGAAAAGGAATGTTCTCCCCAGAAGTTTAGAGGGGTGGGGTACCCTTTCCAGCCCGGCTGCTGAGCAAGCTCTCCCTTTCTCTCATTGCTGGCTGGGATTGACTGCTTTCTAGTCTCCCTCCCATAGTCTCAGAGTAAATCAGGAAAAGAAGTGTGTTTTACTCTGATAATGGTGTAAAAAGGTGGAAAAAACCTGTTGGTAAGCTTATGCTGAGCCATACTCATTTATCAGAAAATTGGAAAATCTGTGTTTTGTATTTTTGTTGTTTTATTTCTACATTAATATTTTATCAAATATTTTGCAAGATGCAAAAGAAGCATATGCTGACAAAACCATTAACAGAGAATGTCAGCTATTCAGAATGAAGCTCAGCAATGTTTTCCAGATGTGATTGGAGATGTACAGTTCATCATTTATTATGCAAAAAGGGATACTTTTCCTACTTGGCCATCTCTAGAAAGGCATTGAAGCATGAATCTATATTGAGAATAGTCTAACTTTTCCAACTGATCGGTACTTGATCGGCTGCCATTACGGTTCATAGAAACTGCTGTTTCCCCCATCAGCATAAGGCATGAAGAGCACTAGCATTGTCTGACTTGAAGACTAATACATTTCCATCACGGTTATTTAGAAAAGAAAATTAAACCTCACTGTTAATTCTTATCCAACATGCTGGATACACCCTGCCTAATTTCAGGCACTGCTCTAAGCTTCCTCCTTCTGGAGGGAGAGACAGGTATCTTCAAGGCACAACTCAGACTTTACGCAGGCTGAATTGTCTAATTCCTCCCTGACTACAGAGGGATTTTAGAGTGAAGTTTAGTGTTTGGAGTGGAGACTTTTCACCTTGGCACTGCAGCTAAATACTGGAAGTTAGGTGGGTGAACCTAAGCCTAAGAGCCTGACCCAAAGATCAGAAAGTCAATGAGAGTCTCCTCATGACCCTCACCAGTTTACTAGGTGCTCATTTCTAGCCTGTGGGAAAAAAAGAAGAATACCGGATCTTCACAGTATCATTCACCTTTTTTTTTTATACCTCTTGTTCAGCCTTGGTTTACTTTCCTGCGTTGCTGTTCAATCTGTGTATTCAACGTCCCTTCACACACAAATGCTTCTACTGTCCCTGATTTCTTGCATTTTTTCCTACCTCCTACTTGAGCTGAGTTTCCAATACATCATGTAAGTGGTGAGATTGGCTCTCCCATTCACAGTTTCCAGAATAATCCTTCAGAGTGTATTTACAAAGAAATTCACAATGTTAATTAACAGCTCATTTAAAATGTCATTTAAATGACATATTTTATTAGTGACTCAGTTTTTGGGTTTCTCTCTGAAATACACTGTAAAATCCTTCTCATTTACCTTCTAGACTTTCTTTCTGAATTATTCACCTCTTTTTGGCTCACTAACAGTATGTTTCTGAAATTATCTGTAAAGAATTCTGTTAGTGCATATATTTCTCCTTTGTCTTTTGAGAATACTAGAGTAAAAGAATTTATTTTCTTTGCCATCTCCTGATCATTTTGGATTGACTCCTTATCCTCTGGTGGTCTAGCAGACCTAATGACTCTTCTGCAGGCTTTCTATTTCTGAGATACTTTAACAATTCCTGTTTATCTTTTTTAGGTACCTTCACATATATGCTCCTCTTAGCCAACTTCTATGTTCAGTTTTATTAACATCACTTTGGCTTTATTTCCACTTTTAAGGATACTTTTTTCTGACCTGAATAAATTCTTGTACTATGTCTTGTCACGTAGCTAACTACAGGCCTCCAGTTTAAATATTCCCCCTTCTTGATGTTAAGTGTCACAGGCAGAAGTAGGTGATCTATTTACAGTGAATAAATTTTTCCCTGAACATAAACACTTTCTGAATTTTTAAAAAATAACCTTTACAGAATTATTTTCTTTGGATTTTTTTGTTTGTCTGTTTGTTGATTTTCCACAATTACCTGACAAATATTCTATAGCATATATATAGCAGTCCATGGATTTTTTACAAACTTATTTGTTGCAAATATCACTTAAATCTTAAGATTTAAAAAGTTTGGCTTCTTTAACATACGCATACATGATGTGGTCTTTTTTTTTCTTGGAAAGACAACACAGGTGGTTTAGCTGCCCCTCCAACCCAGTTCACAATGGTTGAGTGATGTGTAAGAATCTTCACCAAGACTTCCACCACAAATTCCTCCAAAAATCTCCTGCAAAAACTGGGTTTCCTGGCTCAGCTGTAGCTGTACTATACAAAATATAGTATATTGACACATGGTCAAACTCTGTTATTGAGACAGGAGGAAAGGACAAAAGTCTGCTCATCAAAATTAGCAAAAGTAGTAAAAGACAGCAATATCTTCCTGCCTCCCTGCTGTCTCCTATCCCCTTCTGTTACTGTCTTCCCTTGCCCCCTCCAGTCCCAATCTGGAAAATTTGGATAACAAACTTTTGTGTCATTACTCAAGTATTATGCAGTTTTATGGAATGTTCCTGATTTGTACTGTAGTATTTTAGTGTGTTTGGGATTCACAGCCATAACATGGCACATCTCTGTCCGCTTCATCTACAATAGCTTACAGGAACCTTCCAATTTCAGTGCTGTGCTTCAATACCTAAAGCTAGTCTTTTCTTGCTGCATTGTTTGAGGTCAGGAATTATGCTGTCCTATTGATTACTTGGAGTCCACTGCCAAGTTTGTTGGAGACACTCGCATGGCATGCTCTGAAGATTAGCATTATCAATTGGTTCTTAGCACAATAATGGGTGACTCATAAATACTGAAATAGAGTAGACTGCATACACAGATTTTTCTGAATTCAGAAATGCCCATTATGTCTAGGGGTTCTCGCAGTGCCAAGTCAAGCATTTCAGGTCACCCAGTCTTGCTGTAAAGCTTCTTGTATCACAGCAACAGAATGGCATGGGTGGATTTATTTGTATCCGTTTTTCTTTTTACTGAACCAGTATGACATACTAGATGTTTTCCTCCATCTTTCATTTCCTCTTTCCTTCATTTAAGTTTTTTAATTCCCACTGTTCTGTATACTGCACTACTTTTACATTTGCTACATGATTGTCTAATTTGAATGCTCTTTCTGCCATACATAGTTTCAATAATAACCCCCCACGTTAATTTTCATTGTCAGCAACATAATTCTATCTCTGTGGAAGCAAAGGACAACCCTTGCCTATAGAGTCCCTGCTCACAACTGCCTAATAAGCACAAATCTACAGTGCCAATTTAGCTAAAACCCTGAAATGTCGTGTGAGGTGGCTCTGTTGATAGCACTGAAAAAGATTCAGAGAAAGCTTCTGAACAAGAACTGAACTTAAAATTTCTTCTTAATGACTTCAGACAAGATGATAGGGCCACACATTTGTAAGCTTAATGAAGACTTCCCACCACACATCTGTCTTTTAGTTTGCTTATAACTTCAGTAAACCTTTAACTGCTTGGGCTGAAATCGGTTGTGCTGAATCTCTGCTGCAGGTTGGATATCATATGCATTTTTTTAAAAATTACATCAAAATGATTCAGCCACTTCTAAGAATAGCATTAGGACAAATAGGTTTTTATATGTACATATATGTTTTGGAAATCTTTATTGTTCCAGTGATTTTAAACTGGAACCCAAGATTTGGCAGACAGAATGGTGTCTTGCATGTGCCACATTGGATAAAACTGCCCAAATTCAGCCAAGCAATATAGCTTTGAAAAATTCTACTTACCCATGCTCAGAAAAGCCACTTGTACTGAAGAGCGGAAATTCTCCTAGGAATCCATACTCATTGAACACACACTTCCCACAGTGCTGAGAGCTCACCAAAGTGCATATTCAGTCACATCCCACAGAGCCTCCACAAACCTCTTCACCCAAGTTCCTATGTATTCTAAACAATGAGCATGTTCCTCATAGAGGAACTGCAGCTTAAACAGGTCTTCTAAAATACAAATTCTCTTGGCAGCTCCCCTGTACAACCAGACTGCAACTATAGCATCCTTACTCTAGTGAAACTGAACTTTCTCTTCTTGTTATTATTCTTTTGCTGCTGTCTGTCATTGTACGGTGCACTGGAAACTGATTGCTATAGGACAGCAGGAGCAGCATGTTTTCCCCTGTGCTAGTGGGTTGGCAGGAGCAAAAGAAGTATGGAAGTGAGATTTTGGGGGTTAGAGAAAGAACTGTGGAGAGGTAAGCAGAATGTGGTCCAAGGAAAAGAATGTGAAAGACAAGGAGATGGGGAAGGGAGGAGAAACTGAGGTAGCAATTAGGATCAAATGAAAAATAGGTAGAAGGCAGGAGACTAGGACTAGAATCAGCGGTGTACTAAATTCCAGCACTGAACTGGATTTCAGGAGATAGAGCTGGCTGGGACCACTGGAATCTACTAAGCAAATGAGGCAAAGACATTGAGACATGCTGAGAGGCTTGTGCAGGAATATCAAAGCTGGCAGTCAGCAGGGATGGAAGCATGCATGGATGGATAGGGAAGGGAGCTGGGAGCTGACTAGAAATATAGAAGGGATGTCTGAAGAATGAGCAGCAGAAGTAAACAAGAAAAATAGAGATCACTGGCGGGATGGGAAAAATTATGTATAAAAAGAGTGACAGGATAGATGTGGAGAGAAAATGATAGGTGAAGATAGTGACTCCTCGGCAAAGAGATTGGAAATTAATGTAAGTAAAACATGGTGTCCCCCACAGCCCAAAATTAAATCCCTGAATTTTCAGTCTTATAATTCTTCTTCTGGCTTACTGCATTACCCTTCACTAGTGCTTGTCTACAGTGGGGACAAAAACCTTCTGCTACTCTCAGTTGATTCATTAGCTGTAGTAAAAGGGGTTCGTGTAGCAAATCCAAACCCACTGATGTTTCATATGACTTTCAGTATAGTGCTACATGGTAACATTATTTTCCAGTTTAAGTCTTTGAAAAATAACTATGGGATTATAAATGAAAAAACAAAACAAAACATGTTTTTAGACCCATTAATAATATCACAAAAGTAAAATACTCGAATATCTTAAAAAACACATTAAGATACTTCCTTTGTGACACAGTCTTTAATTTCCTGATCAAGCTCTACCTTATGGCAAAGCCTCTTGCCCTATTCACTGCACAAAATTATTGATACTTATTTAGTGAAAAGCTGTTCAAGATTTTGTTTTCTTCTCACTGCTTAACATATGGCCACGTGTTTTATTTACTACATCTCTTCAACCCATTCTGAAAGCCAAATTATTCATTTCATTACTGACTTTTTATTGCTGCACAAACATTAATGAATTTATCTTCATTATGTCCTAAGAGATGAGTAGGCAACTCTGCAATTTCAGAAAGGGGAGGTATAGAGAAATTGAGGTTAAAAAAAATCTACTAACTTGGAGAACCCAGTTTGATACAGATGGGACCCAATTTTTTCCAAGTACATAGCAATATAGAGCACTTTATATGCTCAAAGCACAGCACTGATTGCTTTCATTTGCAGCTCTGTGTGTTCAGCACTTATTTAACACTATAGTACAGCCTCAAATCAAGCACTCAGAAAATGAAGGCCACAGTCAGTGAACTCCTATGAAAAGTCTGGGTAAGGTGACCTGCCTACGATAAAAAAAAAGGGTCTCTCCAGCAGAGACAGACATGGAAGCAAGTTCTTCAGCTGTCTTAAACATATCCCATTATTTCTCTTCCTGGCATCCACAGCCTCCTTCACTACTCACTTTCTGAATTTCGCAGCAAACATGGCGAGACTCTAAAGACAGTTTCTGCCATTCCTGCACAGCACTGATTCATCCATATCCCCATGCAGCTCCATTCTGTAAACTCAGAAAGGCAAGGGGGAAATACTATGTGACCATGTAATTACAGACCATATCTTCATGCATACACGCATGGTGCTGAATTAAGATAGTACAGCATATGTCAGTCCTTCTTGATTACGAAAGTGGCTTTTTTGAGAGGCAGAGGCAGACCTGCTCTACTATATCAATATATTAACCTCCTCTTTTTCTTGTTCGGGCATATAAGATCAACAAGCAGTATATATTTACAGATGTTGTTATCTGAATATTATCTGTAACATATAAAGTCATAAATGCTTAAGAGTAGACTGTAAGGCAATGCACAAGGATTTTCCTGCACAAATCAGGCTGAAGTTCACAGGGCTGGTGTAAATAAAACCTCATACAGAAGAGTAACATTTTACTGATTCACTTTAACATATTAGACCCAGGCTTAGCTAATTTAGGAATAGGGTTTAGGAATAGAGTTAAGAATTTAGGAACAGCCTCGTAACTGTAGTTAGCAAGTATCATAGTGAGTGTAGAGAGTCTTCTTTTTATTCTATATACAGGCAGATATCTGTGCTAATATTGATGAAATTTAATAATTTTATTAAAGTTTGCAAACAGTGCTTTCAGACACACACTAGTCAATTCATACATGTTGCAATTACAAAAAATACTGTAGTTTCCCTTATGACAGAAAGAGACAAGTAAAGATGAGACACACTTACATTTGGGTAGATGTGCTATATTTGTGACAATTATTGGGGTTTTTTTTTGAAACAAGATGTTTTGATCACCTCAGCATAAATTAGCTCCATGGTTATCATTAAACTGAAGAACGAAGAAAAAAAAAAAATGGACTTTGTAAAGTATGGGTATGGATTGTCTTTGCTTGAGTAAGGGTATGCACAGAAGTTCAAATCTTCAGAGCTCATACTACAGAAAAATGGGCGTAAGTGAACAAAGAACATTTGATTTCCAGAAGTGCTCAGTGTTATCTCAGCACCCATGGACTGAAAGCTGAGAAGTTTCAAGAATCTACATATTCTCAGAGAAATTAGCAAAATCCCATGTGCTAGGCACAGATGATTTTTACCAACGCAAAATAGATGGTCAACACCTGGGCTTTAAGCAGATTTTATAGTCATCATAAAACATATATCCTTCATACACACTAACCTACAAATACATTGAGAAAGTTCCACTCATTTCAAATCATGTGTTCACAAAACCATGTGTGCTGGGCTTTGAGGTCTGGGGATTATAATAGCCGCTCGTTTATAGTAGTATTTCACTTGAAAAATAGAACATGATGTGAAGTAAGCAGCAAATAACTTCCAAAATCTGAAAAAAAGCCTATGAAGTTGCTTATAATAAGAGCAAGATTAATTCAGGCACCTTCATAAAAAAATAAAATAAATTCTGCTGCTTACTGTATAGTTAATCCATGCATCTTTAAAGACTTCTATTTTTAGTCTTATACAGCATCTGAGCTGTATGAGTTCTTTATAAGACATGGGTAAAAGAGCTCGATTTTTTTTTTTTTTTTTTAAATTCTGTGAAAATTAACTAAGTGGTTTTTAGGCACAGTCCTAATTAGCTACCTTTATGTTGCTGTTCTGTCCAGTCAGTCAGAATTGCTAGTCTGGGGACTTTTTTGAGGAGCACACATGAAAGACAGGACAAGCATTTCAGGCAATTGTGTGAGGACGCAAGATGAAACAATTACTGCAGGCACCACACTTTTCTGTCGAAACATCCCTTTTTTGAGATATACTCCCTTCAGTATCCCAAAGAAGCTTGGGCAGAGATCTTCTTTCTTTCCTGTATCTACAAGATATTTATTTGCTTGCCGCTCATGAAACCTTTTAAAATGTGTTTTACAGTTAAGAACCAGTGCTCCAGTTCAACTCACCACAGAAACTAGATTCAAGATTTTGTTTGTCTGTTGTATTTGTAACAGCCTCTGTCCCACAAGAACAAGTTGGGGAGCTGAGAGATATGCCATGGGCTTTCTCCTCAGAATTTGTTGTGGAGATGGAACGGAGCATTATCAGTTCCATATGAACACTATTTGGGCAGGAATTAGTCATCAGCGTGTCATTTTCATTCATCCAGGTGCTTTGTGAAAGCTCCTACATCTGATTAGCCCAGCATACCTGACATAATAGCAGCATTAGCACAGATAAACATACTGGTTATATTCTCGAATGATGAGGAAATAGGAAGAGACTCTTCATCCAAGGCTTTTTTGAGTTAGAATCTATTTTGGACTGCATGTGACAATGAGGTGACATTCCTCACTCATTCCATCATATGCAGTGTACAATTTGTCAGACTGACAAATGCCATGTTTTAGCTGATGGCTAAGAGGGTCCATATACATGTTTCTGTATCTTCAGAGGATGTCAGCCTGGCAGGATACCTAAGGTCAAATCGATTGCATGGCTTGTGCCACTTCTATGTATACAAGTAGGGCATGATGCTTTTGGATACCACCTCACAAAGTTGATACAAAGTTGAACTTCATAAAAAAGTTAAAGTATTTTTGATTGTTCATATATATATATATACACACACACATAGTGAAAGAAGAATCAATTGACAAGTTGACCTCAACAGAAACTGGAGTACAGGGAATCAGAAGTATGCAACTTTTTACTTGCTCCTAGGTAGGGCAGTTAGATGCTTCAACATGAAAAAAAGAACACTTGTATTTCATCAGTCATGGGATTAAGTAAAACTATTTTGCATCTCTGGGATAGGAAAATTCAGGTACCAGTGTAGCAAAAATCATTTTTACCTTTATCTAACTAAGACATTTTAAGTCAATTTTTAAAATAAAATGAAAATACTATTCCAACAGCATTTTATGAGCTATGACAGGCCCATACATGCTGCATACAGAAACAGGACTGGTCTGAAGGTCCATTTGGGGGCCTGGAATGTATTTCAGTTCTTTTTGAAAAATCAGCTACAATACCTTTAAGAGAAACAAGCTGCAAATGGAATCTGATTCAGCTAGGTCTTCTTCCTTGCAAGTTAGTCATTGAAAATCATATAAGAAATATCACTTGAGACTACTATAAACTCAGCATAACTAAGTTTGAACTCAACCCGTAGTTTCTAACAGGAAAAAAAATTAAAATCAAAGGTGAAAATAAAATTGCTAAATACTACAAAGATAGCATGCAGGTTCCTGCAAATGGAATCTGATTCAGCTAGGTCTTCTTCCTTGCAAGTTAGTCATTGAAAATCATATAAGAAATATCACTTGAGACTACTATAAACTCAGCATAACTAAGTTTGAACTCAACCCGTAGTTTCTAACAGGAAAAAAAATTAAAATCAAAGGTGAAAATAAAATTGCTAAATACTACAAAGATAGCATGCAGGTTCAGCAATAATCAAGGCTTATTTCTTGTATTCCTTCATTCCAAATAGAAAAGTTTTCACAGAAAACTGTTTTCAGTCCTACTTCTCTCATTCATTCACTCATGGGCAAAGAATGGCCCTTTACTGGAAGCCAAGACCTGCTGCTTAGCCTGTAACCATCAAAGTCAGGGAAGGTACTTCTGCGAGCTAAGTTATAGATGTGCGTTACTGCTGGCAACACGGAAGACGTGTCTTGTCACAGAAATGTATCAAGAGTGGTCAGCTTTTGGAACTTTTATTGAAGGTCTCATGATGGGTGCTATACTCACAATCTCAGCTTACAGAGTTATGCAAGAACGTGAACTTTCACTGGATAGAAAAGCAGAATAAAACAATGTCATAGTTGTGGGAAAAACAGAAGAAGAAGAAGAAGAAACAATCCAAAAAACACCACCACCATTTCTAAAGGCTTAAGCAAAAAGAAAGCGTAAAACTCAACTCCAAATGTGTTATAAGCAACCCTCAATTATCCAGGGCACTACAGGGGTGGGGTTACTTAAATAAAGCAAAACCATATGTAAACTACACTAAAAGAACACATTTAGTACATTCACTTTTGAAGTAATTCACTTGCTTTCACTTGTAAATAGCTATCTATGGAACGAAGGAACAGTATTAAATCGCAGTGAGCAGAGTGGCCTGGTAGGAGCAATATTTATTTTGTGTCACGTATTCTGCAGCAATGGGCTGCAGCCAGTGGGCAGCAGATGGGCTCCGGTCAAGCTACAAGCCAGGTAACTTATTCCCAGATAATTCAAATTTGACCGCTTCATAAATCTTAGGAATTTTAATGCAGTCTCATGACTGTTGAGTTACGGAGTTGAAAATATTACAAACTGTCAAAAAATACAAGCCACCCTCCAAAAACCTTCCCCCAATTAAATTCTCTTGGCTGTAACTTAGAAAAACTGTAACCCTTGTAAAAACCTTTTTACTGAATGTCTCCACCTATGTTTTTTTCCCTCCAGCTACAAGCATATGAAAAAAGTAGTTGAGAAATGAAGAAGTTGTGAAATTTGATAATTGGGTTAATGACAATAATAAAAAGAAACCCTTGAAAAATTGAGGACAAAAAATCTTTTATTGGAAAGATGTTTTCTTCCTCAGATGAATTATAGATCAACCCTGTGGAAAACACTGTTTGATAATTATTCTAGGGCTCCTATGATTAAGAAAACAGTACACAGCTTGTTCCATTTTAAACTGTCCCCACCCTTGCTTAAGCAGAAATGCAGTTACAATAATTTTATGGTACATAAAATGAAAACAGTTGGCCTACCAAGTAACAATGAAGCAACATACATGGTTTTATAGACGTACAGTATCATTTAGAACCCTGCTGTTTCATTTGAATTGTGTTGAATCTTTTTTATCATTTCTTCATCTAACCTAATTTGCCTAAACCCCTTATTTAATATTCCTCCTACTGTTTGTTTATTTCTCACTGAAAGAGCGTAATACCAACAGAAACGGTAATATAATATAAATAAAGGCTAGAACCAGTGGTATGTCTTAGAAGTGTGAACACTCCTCTATCTCTTTCGATTCCAGTGTTTCAAGACTTTTCTTTGTTAGGGGAGAATTTAATAAGACAAATAATCAGTCCTGAAGAATGAAGTAGAACTCTGCTAGTGACTGCTGAGTCCAAATGATGCATTGTACAAGGAAGAAGACAATACAGTAATTCTTTGTAATAGAGGACACCAAAACAACAAGCAGCACACAACACAAGTTCTAAACTATTATAATGAACTCTGGGACTAAAGACCAGATCTTAGGTTTTGATAAGGCTGTTTTTCATTGCTTCAGCAGCACACAGATGCCTAAAAGACAGTTTAAATGGCTGGGAGGAAAGCCTTAAAATGAAAAGGATGCCCAGTGGCACAGAGCCGATGTAGCTGGTTCATTCAAAGTGGACATTAGCAATTTCTGTGTGTAGAATAAGAGATTCCAAACAGCCTTAAGCTGACCTAAATTACACCAGTTTCAAAAATCTTGGGAATGGCTGAAATTTACCTCAGTTAACTCCCCCATTTTCAAATGCAGAGTCACACTGGGACATCAGAGCAATTCTGGAGACAAGCACGTTTGTTAACACTCATGGTAAAAGAATATTAAAGAGTTAAAAGTTCTTAAAGAGCTGGAGAGAGAATAAAGCTTAGTTTACTATCTACATTTTGAAAATGAGAAAGCACATCAAACTTTCTTCCTGAATGGAGCTATTAAATCTATTACAGAGGAAGCAAAGTGAAGTTTATAAGAATCTTGCCCTCTGAGAATTTCAATGGGTAAAAGCTGTGGAAATTTCACTTTATTGCCACCGTTCCGCCTACCACAAGGGAGCACTTATAATATTGATTAAATTGGACATGGACAGCAGAAAAATATGTAACATTTATCAAAGCTTACAAGTGCAAGAAAACAAAACCAGAAATTCCATTTGTTATTGTAGGGTCTAGAAAAATATGATGGGATGTACCTTAAATGCAACAGGAAAACAGTAGTGCCTGTGTTTGTGTCAGTTTTTGGAGAAACTGCCGTACCTAATTCTTAGTTTCCAGAAACACCAACTTAAACCTAGAGCCAGCTCACCCTCTTGGAAGCTACAGATACAGTTAGGAACTTGGCCTCTGTCTCCTGACCTGGGCCAGACATCATTAATTCTATCATTCCTGCCATATTTATGGGTTTATGCTTCAATATTTAGACCTCAAGAAGTTTCACATGTATTACCTCCCAAACTGAAAATGGTTGCAAGCAAAGTGGATTTCATTCCTTTCTAGCAAGCTGGCTGTAAACAGATTCTTTGGCACCTGTGAGCAATCTGGGTTTTTTTGCCTTTTGGATACCTTAGTCAGTTCTCTTGCTGCAGGATTTGGGGAGCAATATCAATGTTACAGGAAGATACCATCTTACAAGCTACAAATTTAGGCACTAAATGCCTTGGTTCTTCGTAGTTAAGTGTTTGTATTAATAAAGCTATGACCAATTTTCTGGGGAAAGGCTTTCCCTTTGTCTTTTTTGAGCAAAGGCTGAATATTTATTTGTTTGCCCATTTTTAAGTGGATTTTCAATCACTTCCAAAAGGGGATCCCATTAAATTTTCTACTAAAGAAAATGGCTGAATTAAGGATGCTCATAATTTTCACGATATCCATGAAATGATATAGTGCTGTTTTGAAAGAACCACATTAATTCAGTTTAGCACAAATTAACCAAGAGATCCTTCTTTCTAAAGGCCTTATTCAAAGAGCTTTCTAATTCTAACTTCCCTTAAAATTAATCAATGTGGTGATACTATCTCTTTCTCCATCATAGCTTATCGTTATGTAAGAAACCTCATATTTTGCTAAAACACAGTATCTGCTCTTAGTCTATCAATGATCTTTAGATTATTTTCTATATCACTATTGCAATGCCACTTTTGCAAAAGTGTCTTCAAAAATCTTCAACAGTTATAAAAGACTAGTACCACCCACCAAAGGATTTGCTCTCTCTCATGAAGTGCTTGACATTTGCACTGCTTTCTCAACTCTGTTCCTTTAGACTAGTGAATTAGGAGGTGGACTTGTCTCTCCAATAATTTTGTAAGTCAGTCTTGCAAATCACCAGGGTAACCAAAAAGCACTTGGAAAAATAATTTTACATATTCTAAACCAAAAAAACGGCATGTTGTCCACATTGCAACCAGTAACATTGCTTTTCAGGTATCATGTGTGCTGCTAAGATTTCTAACAGGAGAAGCAGAATGGAAGCACCTCTACCTCTGAATTGTCATGACAGTCTTTGAGCTCAATTTTTTTTGATTAAAAAATTCTAACAATACAGGGTTGTCAGCAAATACATCTAGAAGACTTAAGAGGTTCTGTGAAAATCAGTCTGTGTGGAATGTAACCAAATAATGAAAAACAGCACAACACGTAAATGCCCCAATGGTGAATAATATGTCAGATAGAAAAACGCATTAGCTCAGCCACTATGTATCTATAATGCATTTATTTCACTGGAATCTTTACGAAAACTAAACACAGAGCTTTGGTTATTGTTACTTAACCAGCTCAATGAAATAAAGGAAGAGGGACCAACAGATGAACATTTTAAGTTTTGAAGCCGCCAGGACAAAATTATTTGATTCACAGCTACACCTAATATAGCTGAGTAACGTAAACACTAATATCCTGTTTCTTACCCTGGATAGCAAATCTTGTACTGCTTAAATCTAGCTCATCTTGAACCAATGCTACTTTACAAAACGAAGAGAAAAGCTTATCAAATATTCTTGAGAAATCTCTGAAAACAGTAAATACCAGTCCTTTATTACACGCTCTGGAACAAAGTCAAAATTCTGCTAAATTCCTAGTGCGGAGCACAACTAACTGGAGGTTTGGATGTTTCATAAGTGAGTTTCACCAAAGGTATCATACACTGAGATTCCAAGCCCATGTGTCATGCCCTGAAACATCTGCAACAGAACATAACATTCTTAATAAATGAGATAAATAAAAGTGTGTATTTAATGAAATAATTCTGAAAATATATCTATTCATCCACACAGATGAAAAGCTGTTTATGATTTTGCTTGGTGGGAAAGGAAATTTATAAGGGGGATTTTTCAGTTCTGTTGAAATGCACCTGGAGTATTTCTATGAGAAGACAACACATGAGTTTAGCAGCGTGAAAATATATATGCCACAAAGATTTTGATAAAAAGAAGGTGCACAATCATTCATATCTCCTTACATACATCAGTAATAAAGAAAAAGCATTCTATTTTATCGTATTTAATAACACGCTGAAAAAAGCCACACATACTTTAGAGTTATGTAATATATTTCTATGTTTTAGTGGAAGGGAAGGTAACTACTTAGAAAAAGTAGGTTTGCATTTTCATGCTAAATTAATGCTAATTATATTACCACTTATACCACATTCTCATCCCACTCTTGCAAATTGCTACAAACAATTAAGAGCAAAAATCCATTCAAGTTAGCAAAATGACAAGTTTTCTGCTACTTCAGAGTATTTTTAGGTATGGTATGTTCTTAGCCTGAGTTGGTTTTCATCTGTTCCTGTAATTCACAAGTCCTCAAAATAACTCCATAACTTTCTCTCTCTTCCCACCCCACCCCCCCCTTTTTTTTTTCTTCTTACACTATTTAATCAGGATGGGGATCCGAACTGTGAGTTTATCCAAACCAACCTCCCTTTTAGTGCTTGGTTTTTTTGCTGTGCCAAACCACTTCTGGTGTTTCAAGCAAGGCAATGACAGCATACCTTCTTGTTATTATTTATGCATGGAAGGCCAAACCAAATGCTTGGGTGGGTCACTGAAGACATGAAGTAGGTAGTTTTTTCCATCCACAGGACCCCATTTACATTTAAATGAACTTGCTCCTTGTGAAAGATTGGCTCCAGCAGAGAATACCACATGACCACAGACATTGAAATTAAATCACAATCACAAGGATAGAAGCCACCAACATACTGCTAAAAACAACCTACAACACATATCTGCGTTGCCTTGTATATGTCAGTAATAAAGAGAAAATGTTCCATTTTATTTTATAAAATGCATCCCACTATGCATTTTCTTAATCCATGTGTATAATAAGACACTGCTGCTCAAAGCAAGAGTCAAACAAGTAACACACAAAGCTACCTCTGCCATGACTGGATTTCTCATGAGGGGTAGGAAAATTGTCATGTGCAGCTCCAGGCTTTAAATGGATGATTTCTCCTGGCTGATGCTGGACTGGCACTGACTTGACAAATGTGGGAAAGTCCTCAGCTGTGAGATGGGGGCTTAGGTTGTGGGCTTTTGGTCAATTGAAAGGTTGCATTAAATGTAAATTATAGGACTGTTACTTAGATATATACCCTTCTCAACCAGGTGAAAGGCAAACAGCGCCCTGCACTAATTCACAGATGAACTGGCGATAGGCTTGCTGAATAAGGCAAGCAGGCAGGCAGCAGGCAATTATAATCCTCATCTTTGAAGGAAGGAAGGAAAGGTATTTTTATATAAAACCATATTAAATTTCCTTTTTTAAGTGCCTCTATGTATTTCTCTTTTCAATTTATATGGAAAAGTATTAGGCAAAAATCTACAGCAGAACTGGCAGTAAATATCACAGTAACAATTGCTCTTTTATTAAATATTTATTGAAATAAATTCCTGTGCTTTCTCATTTTTCTTCTTCTGCTTCCAATATTTATTTACAGCTGATTATTAACATCTGCCAGTGTAACAGTTTCATCTGTACAGAAGCCGAAGGGTAAAAAAGTCACACACCCCCTCTAACATGACCTGTAGTTAGACAGAAAACAGTTTTCCCAGTCACCGCTTGGCTTCCTGTCTGTGACCTCTGAAAAGCATTGGAGGCCAGGGTTAATGGCCTTTCCAATCTCTGTGATAAGAATTCATTTTGTTCTATTACCAGCAGTTATCTCAGGAGCCTGCTGCATCACTTCAGCAGGGTTCAATCAATGAGAGGACCTAATGAAGTAACCAGCTGTAGCTCTATTTCCCTGGTCAACTCTATCAGACAAATAAGATCTATCAGTCACATCTTAAGGCCGATCCTAGAAACAGCATCCTCACATGCTGAACCTATATGCATATGAACTGATGATACCTGGCCGTTTCTTTTTAATCTTCCCTTTTAGTATGGCTTTTCTAACAAAAAAGGGAACAAAATGGGTTTGAAATGTAGCAGTAAGAGGACAATAATGTTGGATTAAGAAATAGAGGATTTTCAGAACAGCAGGAAGCATTTGTATTAATAGCAAAAACAGAGTAAATTATATTGCATGACAGATTTTTTTTCCCCAAGCAACCCCTATTCTCTTTAGACGAAGGATTCTTTTCTTGAAAAGAAAAAAAATATTTTGTTTATTATTTTCTGCCTTAACTTACTATGTGTTATAAACAGTTTTAATTACAGGACTTCATTTTTAGTTTGTCACTTAGAAAGGAAATACAAATATGGTAATACATTTCAGTCAAATGTCAGTCAAAATAATGGTCAGTCAGTTTTATTTTATATTTAAGTCATATCCCTGAAAACAAAAATGTTACTTTTGACAAAATTGTATATATATAATTTTGTGATTTGTTATAATTAACTTTATCCTTTCATACTTCAAAAAGGGCTTAATTACTTAGAAGTAAAAATCTTCTTTAAAAGACACTGGATTTGAAAATTGAAAAATAAGGAAAATAATAATAAAGGACAACTTCAGGACTTCAGAGCTGTGTACATCAAAGTATGACTGTATAATTAATTAGAGGGTACAGGAGAAAAATGCAATTCATATTGCTTGTACCACATGTCCAATCTGACTTCATCACGAGGTGTGACAAACTAAGTTGTAGCAGGCCATACAGGCAAATTACTGAAAGTGCTGCGGCAAGGCATGTTAGAAGAGTGTCGTATTTGCTGAAATGTTGAAAGTCACATGTAGCTAAGTTTATTTTATTAGGTCAATCTCAACGAATCTCATGAAATGAAATTTGTATCCTTTTAACTTATCTGTGTGCTTTGTCAAATTGAAACGAAAGAAAATCTGGCTATGTGCTGCTATGAAGAATGAGAGATTATATCCAAGAAATAAAGCTAAAAATGATAACTATTCAACATGCACATACACTGTGCACAGAAATGTCTATATAATTAAAAGCTAAGTATCATTTTGCATATAGTAGCACATCTGATGGATTATGACACACAAATTCCAGAGTACATGTGCTTCAAATAAGCGCTTATATCTCTTTTCCCTGTGAGCAAAACAAGGGCATTCTTCTTTTGCAGTCTGCCTGCATTAATAAAACAATAGGAATATTACTTATACAGTCAAAGGAAATCCAAGAAATCTTCCTTTTTAATTTTAAACCACCTTAATGAAAAACAAGGGGAAGAATGTGTTTTAATAGTGTAGTTTGGTATTTAAGGAAAGAACATTTCTGCCATAGGTACCTAGGTACATTTGAAAAGGACTGAAATATCTATGCTACATATGTAAACAGATAAGATTATGCCTAGCAGGCATTTTGGGAACATCTGTCAATTTTTTATGGAACGCACTGATTGTGGGCTATTGATTGCATTTAAACAAAGTTGTTTCAAAAAAAAAATCAGCTAACAATTCGTGTAGAAAGGATTGATCAATATTTAAATGACTCTCTTTATTGATTTAAAATTAACTTTCAATTAAGAGATCCATAGGACTCTTAACTGCGACACTTATCCATTCAAGAGAAAATAAAGGTACATTTATCGATACACTTAAACAGCAGTGGCTGGTTTCTTATTGATTCAGTCATTTGCGCTGGGATTCGTTAGCGTCATCTGACTTTAACTCGCGTACTAGGTCTTAACAGTGTGTAATACTGCAAGATGCAGGAATGTACAAAACGATACAGAGCAAGTGAACAGAATTAGAAGATGTATGCAGAGGTAAGTCATACTTATGCTTTTAAGTCTCCTGATGAAGGAAGAGCCCGTTTAAAAACTGCCTAGCTTTTCGTTTTGGTCAAGAACAAATTCCTGTCAACTGACTTGTTATGTACTGTTTGGAACGGGAAACATACAAATGAATGAAATCTTTAATATTGACAGGTAACAGTTCTATTGGCTCCTACCAACTCCGGTAAGATCACCTATTTGTGTGTATTGATTAACATATAATCAATAAGAACTTAAGCTCATTGTTTGCAGAATGTTTTTAAGTGGCAGTATCGTGATGCGCTGCATATGTTCATATATATATATATACACACACACACACACACGATATTTAAGGCTCTTATAATTTAATATTGTAATTATGGAATCAGCCATCATATGGATTTTGAAAGACTTACTGAGACGTTTGAAAGTAAACATTAAGCGTGTATCTCTGTTTTAGAGAAAAACTCAAATATATTTGTTCTAAACAAAAATATACTACAATAGCATAGTTATAACTATAAACATGTGCAAAAGCATCAGCACATTTAGGAACACAAATTAAAACCAGAACTGTAATTACATACTTCATTATTTATATGTATTCTGGGTATTTTAGTATACTAAGGAAGCTGGACATGTAATCTCTATAGTTAATAATAGACCAAATTCATCCCAGGTGTAATTTCATTGAAGTCAATGGACCTGGAACTGCACCTGGAATGAATTTGGCCCAATGCTATGAATGCCTTCTGACTCTCGCCAGCTTAGATTTACATATAAGATATAACACAAAAATGAAATAAAAATAGAAGATGTCCAGGAGGCATAGCATGTTTACAGAGCAGAGTGGTAATAACCTTGCCTGATATATATGTGGCAGTGCTTTGCTTGGCCAGACAGTATCATTGGGAATGGGGGAGGGTTTACTCTGACCGTGGCTCAGGTTTGCCTGTGTCCCTTCATGTCATTGCCTATTTCTTTCTCTTTTTCTCTCTCTTTCTGTTTTTTGAAGCATAGCCCAGAACCGTCCAGTGAAATGAAGCTGCCCCAAACTGACCCATTTATTACCTATTCATTTGCTGTGATGTAATCTTCAGGAGGAAAAAAATGCTGCAATATAGTAATGTTTAAACATTAAGACGTGTTCTGATCAACTGAGATTATTCCTTAAACTGAGAATCCTAAACAGAATGTATATAAAATCCAACTTGCATATGAGATCACCAACGTTTCTTTTTTAAAAAAATTAGATTTTGCTAACAAACCAGATCAAATTCTTTGAAACTTGGGTGCTTTTTATATTATGATGAGCTGGTGCTTCCATTACTTATTCTTTTCTCTGTCCACTAAATGTTAAATCATACTTACCAAAAGCTCATTTGCAGAGTTATGATATGAATCAGTGATATTTTTAGGATCACAGTAACACAGAAAACAGGTTATGGCCTTTTGCTGCTGGGTGGGAGTCAAGATCAGAAAGACCGGTGCGCAAATGCAAAGCAAATACCCCCTCCTAAAATGTCTAAAGCACATAATGTCAGTGTAACATAATTTGGAATATATTATGATTGTTACAATTACTAAAAAGTGCATGATGCCTTTATTTCCAACTGGAAATTAGATGATTATACTAATTAAGTGATAGCAGGTGGCACAGGATGACTGCTACAATCTTCTCTGATGTGCAGAGAGAGATGCATGGTTCACTGTCTAAAACACTCAGGAATAGTAACAATTGGCTTAAGGAGTATTCTGTCCCAAGATGCAGAATAAGGATTCACTTTGATTTAACACTCCCTTATCACATCAAAGAGGTGAAGAGACATCTTTATGGATTGGCTTAGAAAAAAAGAAATGCTACTGGTTTGGCTTCTACCCTTGTAACTAACATCTCTTGGTATAACAGAATTACATTATGAATTGAATTCCAATAGAATAATGTAATTCTAAAATGCCAGCAACCTTCTTTTAAATTGCAACTGGCCTAAATTCATCATTACTGCTTTTAACTTCCTCAATTCAGAATTGCTATAGGTGTGCTACTGAGAGTCTCTAAGTCGAGCAAACTGGAAATGCTGTAGTAAAATAAATATTTCTCTGGCAATAAAAGCACTAAATACTTTTGAGAATATATGTGGTTATTAAATACATTTGAGTTTTAACTCAAATTTACTAAGCAGTATTTACACATTATTTTTACAGCAGGATTTGAAGATTATTCACAATTGCATTAAGTTAGACAAATAATCCTCTAGTCCTGTGACTCATTCCAGAGCTTGTTTTTCTTGTCCTCTCTGCTCTATATTCAGACTGAAGTAAGGCTAAGTCATCACATCGATTAGTTTTCCAGATCAGCCATCGTTAGTTTAAATACTATGAGATGTGGTTAAGAAGCTACTCTACTTTTTTTGGACTTCCATATGTTTCTGGAGTGTGACCTCAGTTTAACAATGGCAGGGGAGCAGATCTGCTGAAGAACAACCATGCTGTGTGAGAATGCAACCAACGTATGCCTAAGAGGCAAACCAAGTGATTCTTATAAATGATGGAAAATAAATGTTATCTAATTTCTGAAAATCTCTTATCTAGCTTCATCTGTCTCTGCAGCATTAATTTCAGTTTTGTTATTGTATTTCTTACTACAGATCAAAAGCACGGCTGATAAGACTTGAATTTAGGTATATTTGTAACATGCTACGATATCTTACAGCATAGCTAGTTCATTTAAAAAATTATTCTTCCTCCCCTTACAGCTCCCAAAGTCTTACCTGTGCCACAGTTTCAAGCAATGTTTGTGCCACCTGAATTTTCACTGGTGAATACAAGAGAAAGCCAGATTGGACAGTAGAAGGTGAAAAACTATTATTTTCCCTAGGATGTTGTGCATTACATTGTGGTGACATTCTCTTCTCAGTGATGAGGTGTGCAAACTAAGGATACCCTACTCTTCTTCTTCCACAAAAATTCACATAGTTGTATGCACTATGATAACAGCAAGTACAGTGCAGAAGACGTCTGTAGCAAGGACAAAAAAGAAAGGTTCTCCAGCTTACAAGCCTAAATGAACATTTTTTTTTTCTTTAGAGCGAAACATGAAAGTTTGTGAAAATCACTCATCTCCTTTTTTTTATGCTTTAATAGAACTAAATGGAATGGAACTAAATTTATGATTACGAAAAATGCCTTGTCTCCTCCATGAATACTAAAATGCTCAGCATTTAGAATAGTATCATACAGATGTTATTCTGTGAATTGATATAACAGTTGCATCTTTTCCAGGACAAAATTTAAGCAAATTTCCCACAATGAACATGACAAATACCTTCCTCGCTGTGGCTAAAATAAAAACCTTTACCCTTGCACCCCAGGACATTCAATTAGCTGTGCAAATGGGAATAATGGTAGACAGCTACTCAGAAGCAGCTATTGGAGAAATTTGAACTTGTTGTTCAACTAAAGAAAATAACATTATTGTACTACAGGCGCGAGGCCAACTCTCTTACCCTTGCATGCCACTGATTAGTTCAGCCTTAGCTGAACAAAAATCCTTAATCTTCTCTTTTTAATATTGAAGAGGTAAACCCTCTTTCACCTGCATGTGGAGTCTCCTTTTCATCAAAGCTCAGGAGATTCCAGCAACAAAATCAATGTATGCATGTTCAGAGCAGTTTTCAGGGTTTTGTAAGACAAATCTTTCAAATGGGAGCTAGTTTAATGCTATTGAGCTGAGTTTCGATCTGACAGAGTGAGTGAACAACACAGAAACAGTTCACTTACCACTGCTCACACTACGGGAGGCAGGAATCAGGTACAGCTCTGTACAAATACAGCTGTGCAATTTCTCAGTAAACTCTTACCCTACCTAATCCAATGTTAAATGCAACAGTACAGTGTTTAAACAAACAAAGATTTAAGAAAGAAATGCAATTTATTTCTCTATAGTAATGAGAGATAATTATGGTTTTCTCATTCAAACTGCTGAAAATTAAGACTAGCTCCACTAAATTTAACAGAGTTGTGCTAGAGCTAAACTGATTTTAACTGGAGCATTGTCAGGCTCTGTGTTCTAACAGAAAGATATATCTGAACTATGATCAACAAATATCCTGTTCTGCATTTCCCTCCTGTTTTAAAACTTCCAACAACTTGCTTTCTGGATTTTTTGAAGGAGAAAGAACATTTTAAAAAGGTTCACTTAATTTTATTACCAGACATTGTAGATTAATATGAGTTGTAGTACAGCTTTGCACAGACAGATTTTTTTGTTCCTATGCTCTGAATCTTTGAGATTGGAGATATTTTATTCCTCTTTTGACAGAATGGTATTACAGCCACATGTCCATATAACCATTATATCACGAGAGTCTCCATGATCATACATCTGATTAGAAAAACGATCACTAGTCATTTCTGGACTGGTATCTGGACTGCAGTATCTGCAATAATATGGAATAATATGCTTCCTCTGTACTGTTCATATTCCTTCCTTTTAATAAGCAAATTAATGAGACTTCTAAAATGCTTAGAGTAAATATACAACCCAAGTGCCAAAGTCTAAAATAAAATGAACCAAACATAGAGAACAATACTTTAAATTTGTATATTAGAGTGACAAAATGCTCACGCTACGCACTTAGTTATGGCTTTTGCCAATTCCAGTTTTATCAATGGGACCATATTCTACTAAGACAATCAGGGGCTAAAGGGAATAGCATTCGCACTCACCTAGTTTAAATACCAAGCTCTGGGCCCAGAAAAGTGCAAACATCAACTTGTCCTGTCATTATTCAGTTCAAATCCACAACTCAAAGTAAACAAGAAATGTAATCATGTTATTGTATTAACTCTATGTTAGCCCTGAATGTTCTTTCTTTCAGGATGTGCAGGTGAGGTAACCAAGTTCTCATGAAAAGGGACAAATTAGTTCAGTTTCTTCTGATGTGCTTAAACATCTGCAGAATTCTGGTTGATGTGTACATAAAATACACTTCTGTAATCCATACAGAAGTACGAGATGGAATAACATATCAATGCATGTTTCACATACTGTACAGTGCAAACAAACTAGTATAAATGATGAGTGAAAAAAATACAAGATTCTGTGTATGTTCATCGTATTAGCAAATTTCCAGCAGGCTAGTCATCTTCCTTATATTAAAAATGTCTATTACCCAATGTAATTGAATAACTCTCTGATAATTACAACATCAGCATTTTAATAGTATATAAATAACCTTTCCCTTATTTATAATTTTGCTATTTTTTTCATATATTGCAGTATTATGAAAGGAGGTTCTTGGCAAAGTACCTTACCCTTTCAACAACAATTAATAATTTAATTAACAGGTCTTTTTTTTTTTTAAAAACACAAACTCATGTACAAAGAGCAAGGAGGTTCACAGTTGAAAGGAGAGCTCTCTTTTATGTTATAATCATGGTTTCATGGCTGTAGTAGCACAAAATTTTTTCATGGCTTATTTCTCTTTCAGTGCAGCCTTTCAGTAGAAATGATACCTGCTTTTTGGCACCATGAATAAAATCCTGTGCACATGTCTCAAAATACAAGTGCATCCGTCTGGTTTGGAGCTTAAAAAGAGCCATTTCCCCATGCCAAATAATTTTTCACAAGTAAATTTGTGTATTTGTTTTTAAAAGAACCCATAGAGAAGTCATGTCACCGCAGTCTTTTGACATCATGAATTAGAGGGGAAATATGCTGTCAAAAATAGAAACTGAATTTTCTTCCACCAAGCATTTAGACAGTCACACCTTCCTTTCCCCTGGTATCAGCAAAGGAAAGTGAGGTGCATGGCTCAGAAAAACACCGTCGGACAGAAGATGCAATCCTCACTCATGCATAGCCTGAGTAACAAGCTAAGCGTCTGAAAAGCTTTGAATCATGGGCAACCCTGTAGCATAACAGAATTGTGTTAAATGAATGGCTGACAATCACAATTGTGGTTCACATATAGCAATAATATTCAGAGAACATAATAAGAGCTGCAATATCAATGTTTTCAGACTTTATAATCAGTGTCATATTTTGCTAATTTCCAGGCACTTTATTTACCTCATGACAGAGAATGCCCTAGCTAAACTTATATCTACTGCCAGAATTTCAAAATGTCATCTCAAGTTTTATAGAAACCTCATTCTTTTTAGAAGTAATTAGCTAAGGCATAGTTTGTATGGCAATTAAAAACCACTTGCTTGCAGAAGCTTGTAAGCATTATGTAATTTTTTTAAACTACAAGTACATATGCGTATTCTTGCCTCCAGCTTAAATACAGTGAATGTTGTAGTTGGTTGCACAGGAATTGTCTCAAGAACATTAAAGCAAGCCAAACACGATTGTATTCCAACTAAAATTGCTCTCTTTATACCGTGTATTGAAACTTGATAACTGTTGGTTATAAAATTCCTTTGATTTTCTGTAGGTAATAAAATACTTTGGCAATTACTATTGACAGTTCTGGATAATCTTGAAGGCTGCCTTGCCTGAAGAAGATGAGTGTTACAAATCACTCCACTGAAAGAGGGAAGAACAGCAGCAGGCAGCAGACAGGTTTCAATTTCACAATGCTGATTATCTCATTCGTGATTCTATGCATGCCTAAATCTGAGGATCCCTCAAGCAGCTATATGGACTTCTACTTTTAAAATGCCTATTACGCTTTCATACTTTTTGCTGCTTCCTGAAGAGTGCCATTTCGCCAAGCTTAAATAGCAGAAAATTGCACTGCTTTTCCTCTGCCCATCTCCTCAATCTCTATTAACCTGCACAAGAACAAAGGAGTATGATAGTCCAGCTATAGGTTGGGAAATAGGTTTGAAGTTGTTTTTCATTTACTGGTACCTATCTTCGTGATTTATAAATGTATTTGAACAATAACATTTTTTTAATTCGTTATCTAATGACTGAAAGCATAGCCTTTAATTACATCTCTATTTATACTAATAAATAAGCTGTGTGTTCAGAAATACATGCAGCTATTGTTTACATGGACATCAAATGATACCGTAGTGCTGTCAGCATGTGTCAAAGCTTAAAAAGAAAGGAATAAAAAAGGAAATAGTGAAAAATGTTGCGGGTTTTTGCTGGTGGGGTTTTTTTTCCCTATTTAGACTACAAGAGAACAAGCAGAAGCAGCTACAAGCAGAAAGGAAAATTGTTGAAGCACCTGGTTCTAATGGTTGCAGTAGGCCTTTATTAGATGTCATAAACTGAATGATGCATTACTCTGTGGACGGCTTATAGCCTGCAAATGTTGAGGTAAAATGGAGGACAAAGAATTCTTTTAAAACAAAAAGGTTAAATGTTCCTTTTCAATCAAACAATACTTATTAAATGGAGAAATCATAATAGGCTCAGAGAGATTGGAGCCTATTTCTGTTATTTTTTAATGCATTTCTGTATTACCTTAACAAATAAAAAGCATTTTACTTCCCTAATTCACATTTTATGTAAGAATGATTTACAGTCTATCCTACATTTCACCTGTATTATTAAACAAAGGAAAAACATTTAAAAATTCTATTGCTGATATAGGTTTGGCAGCCCAATCTCAAATCTAAATAATTGCATTAAAATCCACGTAGGCCATCAGCCACCACCAACAAAAAGGTAATTTTGTCCATCAGAAAATGTTTTAAAATAAGATCTGCTTTGCATTTAAAAAGATAAAAGAATGTTTTCTAAAATGACAATTGCTGGTTGGCCATCGATTCTGAGCTTTAATCTCATGGCCTACTCAGATTTCCCATTATGTCTGACGGAGGCTTAGGGGGATAGAAAGGCCGAACTGTGGGCCTTCAACAAAAGTGGAGGGGGGTTACAGCATTAAGAAACACAGCTGTTGCTCGCAAACTGCAAATGTTAGAATAACTCACTACTAGGTTTGGGTTTGTGGTTTTTTTTTCCTTGCTGCTAATAAAAACTTAAAGTGTTTTGCATGCTTTCTATAAACAGTGCACTTAAGTTTTATAATCTAGTACATCTTATTAAGCGTGAAGTCTGCTGATCCCTAAATTATTCATAACATGGTCCAGACTGATTAAGATTGGCTTGTTAAGGAGCACAAGAAGCAATTAAACTGACAAGGCAGTGCGGCCTTGATGTATACATTTATTATCACAAGAATACCCAAAGTGAATGCCCTTATTAAGCAATGAATTTCACCTCACTGGCCTTCTACCATTGCTGCCACAGGCAGAGAGAGCTAGGAACAACATGTCAAAAGCTAACTCTGAGGAAATGCCTATCTTCAAGTGAAACCGATTTTGTAATGAACCTTTCAGTTCACTCCTGAGGTAATAAATCCTGACTGGTGCATTAATTACTTGATAACATCCCATCAAAATGCAAATGCAGCACTTGACCCATAGGAATGGCTCACTAGCTGTTAACTCTTCAGGGTATACATAAATTGTCTGTTTTCTTTTATCAAACAGGGCATTTATTTCCATCTTGCTAGGGTGAATGTCACTCCTGCCACCCTCGGCCCCTCAGTGGCCTGACACCATCATTTGCAGAGGACTGTCACTATGTGCCGACATCCTAATTGTGCTACTTCTTTGCTTTGTACCTTTGAGGCAGAATTTCCAGCTTCCCCCCCCCCTTCCTTTTCTGGAGGAATCTTGCATGTCAAGGACAAAGCTGTAATAGCGTTACAAAGAATGACCCCCACCTCTAAAGTACACTAATCTTTCTTTTCAATGGCAATACATTAAACAAGGAATTTAGTTCCTTGAAGTGATTAAATGAAAGCTGAACATATCTACGTGAATTGCTACCCAACATAGGCGAGCATGCACGCTTTTAGTGAGAACGCCACCAAAGATATACTTACATGTTTTCAAGACGTTTCCTCAATCCCTTCAATGAGCGTTCAATTTTAACAGTACGCAAGCAAATAATATGCCAAAACCTAAACCAAACTGCGTTTCATAACACAAATTTAGCAACTGTGAAATACGATGCATCACATTCTTTTTGCTTGCCGAGAAAAAAGGCTGCTTTAATTACAAAAACTATTTCCACAATAAATGTTAATGAGGAGCTGCGTTTTATATTTCCCCACTCAAAATGCTAATCTACATCAGTGGGTCTGACTCTCCCACCTGGGTCAACCTGCTTTACAGTTTTTCTATTTGTCTTGAAGGCTTGGTGAAAATCCTTAATTCAGGTTACTAGGCAACCCCGCAGGTGAGAAAATATAATGTTTGGCCTACTCCATTTTTGAATACACACAGTGGCCTAATGCCTTCCAAATAGACTGTGCAAAGCATGCACTGATAATTCCCTGCTACATTTTCTAAAGGCGAGGTCAGAAGAAAATTAATTGATGCTGAAAATAATGACAGGAGGAGAAGAACCACTGAGACTTGGTGTGACTGGCATGTGATGATGTTAGCAAGAATCCCAGCATGTGACTGGACAGTGTGATGAAAAATATACTTTATGTGAAGGAAAAACAAGTTACAAAACTTAATTAGTTTTTGACACTTCTTCATAAGTTATTATCTTTTCATTTGGAACATTGCCTTGGGACATCAATACACAAGAAGAAATGAAACATTCTTACTGTAAATCTGAAGGAAAAAAGATGACTTTATATTGCTCTTCTCCTTTTACATGTCTTTTTGAATAAACAAAATATCTACTGCAGCCTGAGGTGTACAAGCCCCTGAAGATATTTCTGCTGAGAGCATAGAATAGACTTGTTCGATGTAATAATCCTGTTACAACTGATTATGCAGTTTCACTTTTAAAAATAAAGGGGAGAGGATTGGAATCCAAAATGGTCACACACAAAAAAAAGGCTATAGATGAGAAGTAGTTAAATTATAGCACCTACAGCAATAATGCTTCCTGTACAGCAAATGTATTTTTAATTTTTTCCACTAAGGCTTATACCTAGAAGTAATTCACACTGATTACTAAATAACCCTTGTGAGTTGCTTTGTCTTTTGAATTTTAAAAAATACACTTGCCGTGAGCAATGAATTTCATAAACCACCAGCTCTCATGCTTGATGAATCATTCTTATTTTATGCAGTGCTGTGTGATAGAGAACTGAGATAAAATATTCTATCCACAAGCTATTCAGTACAATTTATCATCAGCGGCTCACTAGTCCAGTGATAATACCTGGCTTGCAGATTGTAATGATCAGATTCTGTTTTTATTTCAAACAGGAGCGATCCGAATACCAGAGTTTTTAATTTACATACATTAGTGAGGTTCAAATGTGGCAATAGCTACAAGCAAATTCACTTGCAAACTGAATGCTCGCCTTGCATAATGGGTTCCCTTTAGCTATTACTCACCAGTGAAGTACCCAGATAAAAATGAAAACAAAGAGGAAATAAGGAAAATCATGATACAAACACCATACTGTGAACTAGGATAATTACTGAACCACAGTGAAGGTCACGTTTATATCTGTTTTAGTAATGATTTCTTATATTTTCCCTTTGTATTGAAAGCATAAATGCCATCTCTTTTCTACATTATTACAGTACTATATTCTTTGCATTCTGCAGTTTTCCAAAGTTCCAGCACACTAGCATCCATAAAAGTTTTTTTCTGTTGTAAATTGGAATAAATGAAATACTGAAACAGCTGATAAATACACAAGCAACTTCAAAATCTCTGTAAATTACACCAGTTTGAGCATTTAGTAAAAAACAATGGGCTTATAATAAAATACCTCTTATAGCTATATCACTTTTATACTGACCACAGTATTGAGCTTCAATTCCCAGCAGCGTCATTACTAGACATTTTCTGCCACTTTTCTAAATCTGAAAAGCTTCCTACATTTAGTGAAGATTAGGTAATGCTGCAAGCAATCAATAACAGCTATCAATTCCATACCTTGTTCGGAAGAACAAGTTGATTAAAAGTAAGTAAAAAGGATGGTTTAATATGCTTTAAAACTATCTGACTCTTCTACCTACACCATCATGACAAAAAAATATTATTCACAGGCCAAAGATGTAGGTCTTAGCAACAGTAAGGTTATGACTCAAACCAACAAAAGCCAGAATATTCTAAGTTAAGTTTGACACTCTCTCCTTATCTTATCACACAGCCAGGGGAAAAAAAAAAAAAAAAAAAAGAAAGGCACAGAGGCACAAGTGAAAAATATCACGTCAGCCTCAACTTTGATTTCTTGGGCTTTTCTTAGTTTGTGTCAAAGCCTTAATGTTCTCTACAAGTAGTCCTTGTCTCTGATTTTTCTTCCTTTCTAGATTTTTTTCCCTCAAACAACAGTTCTAAAAAATTTTTGTTGAAAGTTAGAAAATATCTATTAGTTACCAGCAACATAAAAAGAATTGTGAAATTAGCCATCACAAGCTCAGTCACACACATACAAAGACAGATAAGACTTCATTTATTAATGACCATATATATTCTTCTGCATGTGTGCAGTCCTTAGTGTGTATGCACAAATAATAGTCACATAACCCCAAATACATTTAGACAGATATGATGTCCGTTGTTTAGGTCCTTTTCCCATAGTACACGCTAGTGACCTTCCAATCCCCTGAATCTGAATCCTGAATTTTGGCAAGTCAACCAGCCTAGAAGAAATTCTAGCCTTCCACACAGGGCACAAAAGAAAGGAAGTCTCCGATGAGAGAAAGACTCTTATAAAAATTAGTTTACTACATTCCCTATTTTCTAACTCTATACCCACAGCCCAGGCAGTTTCATATCACTCTGCTAGAGTAACTCATTTGCCTCACTACCAGTGGGGAGAGGCAGTGAAGTGGCCAATAATCTGAAAATGTGTTTAATCTTGATTAAATAAATGACAGAGGGGAAGATGAGATCCCCCTCTTCACTGTTCATCCATGACTGCTGAATGTGGCTGCCTGCAATGCCCCTATGACTGGTTCTGCTGTAGGTGGGAGGGACCCCTGCATCTAGGATGCCTTTACGTTGCATTGAGGTTCCTCTCCCATCTGCCCTCCTTGAGTGCTTCAGTGCAATGGGAAAATGATGGGTAGCAACTCCCAGTTTAATGCGGCTTCCATAATAAAGCTGCCAATCCATAAGAAGCAGAAGTCGCTAGGCAATGGCCCTTTAAAATTTTAATCTAACTTATGAATAGAATCGCAGACCAGACATTGTTCTTCAGCAAATGGAGGGCAAAAAGCATCAGCTAAATTGCTGAAATAGCTGCCAGCAGATGCTGTTCTTGGTTTTGGAGAATAAACTTCTGTAGCCATACAGATCCACAGAAAGTCAGAAGTCCTTCCTTCATATAAGCCTCTTCTGTGCTGTATCTTTCTGGTGAAATGAATATTCCTGAATCTGGAATTATTTATGCTCAGAAAGGTAAAGTTCACCTCCCTGCTTCTCGGAAAAAATCAATGTATGTGGGTAATCTAAAAGAGAATAAGGAAATTGCAATATATGATATGTAGTCAAAGGACTACTCCAAAATGCTTTATTGGCTGTTATTTCAGCTCATAGACTAAATGAAATAATGCTTGATCACACTGTCATAGACTGAAGGGTCTGGCCCCAACAGTCTTATCCCATGTTATAGCTCTATATAGAAACTCGTCTAGTCTTGCAAATTGTACTCAGTTTGGGCCCTGTTGTAGAATTGAAATGTATTCTATTGCTTTAGATGCTGTTTGAGCACAAGATAACGCTATGCAACATTTTGCAGCTTTGATAATACTGTAATTACCTTTGTGTGATCACTTCAGAAGAGATTTCCTTAGAGATGTAGTAACTTTATGGTATCTCTGAGACTCCAATCTGGCTCAAAGCCACTATGGTAAAAATAATCCTAAGTAGAATTGAAATTACAAAGATCAAGATGTATGGAAAAACATATCAGAATTAGAACCAAAGTGTTTTTTTGACAAACTGATCATCAGCAGAGTCTTAGCTTGCTGCAAGTTTTAGATTGTCTTGCCAACTCTCTGAAATGTATTTACAGTGAAAGTAATTTCTGCTGCAGTAGCATAAAGTGTGCTTCTGTGCTGCAGCATGTGACACTGGCTGATAATAAAGGAACGTGGTGTGAGGCCATGCAACTTTTATAGCAATTTCAATTGCTTTATTTAATTTAAAAAAAAAAAAAAAATAAAAAAAAAAGAGAGAGGGTTCTAGATTAAGAAGTTATTTTATTTTGTCATGAAGTTTTCTCAGCGGAACATTACCAACAAATAGAAAAATTAAGGAGATTCTGTGGAACTGTATAATGCTGACATCTAACGCAACAAGTCCAATTTCTAGTGAAATAGACCAAAAATGCTGTGCCAAAAGCATTATAAAATGTTTCTCATGGGGGAATGAATTTCTGCCAGGAAATTGGGGGATGGGATAAAGGAAGGAGGAGAGAGAAAAGAGGAACTAATTTGATTATGGACTTGAGTTTGCTCTTCATGAAATAAGTGATAAAATTCCACTAAACTCAGTAGAACCAGAGCAGATCTCATAAGAAAAGCAATATTTTAAATAATCAGATACTTCTAGCCAGGACAAAAAACACTCTATGCTTTGTTATCACCCTCTTTATTTTTCTGAATATCTGACTCCTTCTCTGTCTGTTATTTTCTCCACGACAAATCAACAGAGTGAAGCCCTAAAACAACCCTTGCAAGACTGAAAGATACAATAGTTAACTTCCCTGATTACCCTACATTTAGGGGAGGAAAGAATCTGACAAATAATCCCCACTGCCATTGTGTGGCCATTTCAGTGTCCTGCAAGCCTGGACAAGTTATTAGGTCAGACGCTAACTTCCTAAGTAGAAAAATGATGTGGTCGCCTTTGTCCTCTCTGCAGTAATGGCTGGAGTCAGTACTAATTAAGACCCTGCGGCAATGTGGTACGAGAGAGGTCAGAGACTTCCTTCTGACACCTAAACAGTGCTCAACTCAAAGGAACTGCCCCTAATCTGAAATGATGTGATGTAGAGCTGGCCTTTCAGCTTCACTGTATATTTAAAGGAAAATGACAGTTAATGACAGGGGTGTCAAAACCGAGCAGATGGAGAGGCTAAGGAAAACATAGCTCTATGGTAAAATTTACTTACAGTTCATCACTGTGCTTAGAATTAGAGGTTACTGCACAAATGTAGAAGATTTGGATACCTTTCCATCATTTTGCCGAAGTAGAAAAAAAATTTGCCTTATGCACATAACTCAAAGAAAGGTTGTTGACAAAGTAGGCTTATTTTTCCATCATTATGCAAAAATCAGTACATACATACCACCACACAACCTGCACTGCCTTCAGTTTTCTATTATCAAAATAAAATATGAAAATAATAATAAGAAAATTTAATGTAATTCAGTGGATTACTACTTTCCATTTTATCTTGTTGGGAGTAACCATTGCAGTAATTAATCTTCTAGTCATTTTCTTTCTCTCCTTCAGGCATGGAACTTGGGAAACAAAGCAATATTCAAAACAGAAACCAAGATTTATTGTCAGTTAGTCATAATAGACACCTGCATAGATTACTAATTACTACAAAACCATAGGGTCTGTTGGCACAAATCCTTTCCCATTCTCTCTTTTTATCCACCCCTAGTGACACACCTGCAAGCCTTTAATTGATGTTGTATTTATCTCAGGAGTCCTTGTTAGCATTGCATTATAGCGTCACCATTCACGATGCTATAGTTAAGGTTCGGTCAGCATTTCCACTGTTAAGGCTTCTCTCTCTCCTTCCTTCCTTTCCCTCCTTCCCTTCCAACCCCCTTCTCCCAGACTTTTTAAGAAAATTTGCTCCAGGCTAAAAGTTGAGTAGTGAGGTCTCAATCCAGGCTTATATGATTCTTTTAATCAAACTAGAAAGAGAATTGGTTTGGAATGTTTTAAAATTATGTATAAAAAGCAAAACCAAACAACAAAAAAAATCCCCGAAAGTTTTTCAGACTCACATAGTTGAACTATTGCTTTGATGTATATTAAAATAATAAAAATTTAGCAAGTAATTGGTCCACCATAGGGAATTGTAACATGTGGTATGTCCCTGGAAAGTCAAAAGGGATGAGATCCATAATCACTAAAAAAGAGATTTTCAGACAAGTACTGTAATGACTTTCTATAAAATATACTAGTAAACATTCAGAATAAGAATGTGAAGAAATTATTATCACACAGAGCATAGATAATGTAATTTCTGCCCCGAAATGACATATAGTATTTAATATTTTTGCTTTAGAATTGCAAGCAGCTCCTATCCATATGTTCCAGAGGACTTCTTTGAATTATTTCTATACAACTGCTCAATATTATTACCTTTTATAAACTAATTTTAATAATGAATATATTAAATGATATTGTAGAACTTCCATCATGGATATAGAAGCTGACATCTATCTATATAAGTCTATCTCTAACATAAAGCTAGAAGGACGAAGTTATTTTAATCCATGGCTCTGCCTAAGATAACGTTCTACATTTCTTGTTGAAGCTGGCCTAGCACAGACTGCCTAGGAAAAGTATTTCTGTTCCCATCAGGCCCTTTCTCCTCAAGGCCCATTAGAACTTGACTTACCACTCAACAGGCTGCTGTTACACAAAAAATACCAAAACCCAAAAAACAAAATCCCAACCAACCACCAAAGAAAACCCCCAAAACAACCCAAAACAAGTCAACTGGCTTTAATGGGACTCTTAATTTTGCCTAGTCAATAGATTCTAATTAAAAGATTAATTGTGACCAGCGAGTACATTACCCAGTGGTAGTAGTTCAGATTAGCTTTGGTTTTTATCATGTTTGGAAGAGATTCATTGAAATCAAATCCTCTCCTATTGCCAGGACAATTTGCCCTATAGGAAGAGTCAGTAGCAAGGACGCAGAGCCTTTTCTGTGTCATCCCCCTTGGGCTAGGTAACTACCAATTGACCCTGGGCTCAATATGTGTCATGCTGCCCATGAGCAATCATTGCACTTATTCATTGACAGATTATTCAAAGAGTTTGATCTCACGATTGCTTGTTGTGGACCCTACTTGAAAATTTAGCTGAAACCTCTATAAGGTGAGGTTGACATGACTGCAAACTGAACTCCACTTCTGCCTTCTTTTTCAGACAGTGTAGCTGATTCCTCCTTCCCAATGAGCAGGGGTAACTCCAGCAGAAGAAAGTTTGGCCATAAGGATGCAAGCCCTTGTCTGCAAGGCATCTTTGGATAGGACACTGCCCCACTTGAGTTTCCTGGGATTCATGCAGACTTCAGAAGAATTTCTTGGATCCTACACCCCCCTGTACCTCTACTTCTCCGCACAGCTCCTACTCCGAGACTGCAATGTGTTTTGCGTATTTTGTGTATTATAAACTGGTATTGTTCCATGGGCCTGACTCAAGTTAGGCCCTGCAGCTCTTTTTGCAATCTGAGCCTGGACATATCCTACAAACAGCTGCTCTAGTTCAAAACATATTGCTTAGAAACAAAGTATTAGATAAATGTAATTTAAAACAACCAGCACCCAACACGAATCCAGCTTAACTATATTTCTGCCATTTCACAATTATCTAGACATGTCTATTCTCCTTTGACATCCTCACTCTCAGCAGGTTTTGGAGCCCAAGTCACACTTTCCCTTTTCCTACTGTCCCTCCTGAGACACTCTCCATTATTAAACTCTGTAGGTATTCTTTGTTCTCCTGTGCTCACAGCTTAAGCCTGGTCTGCTGAAAACTAGATGTCTGGAAAACTTGCCAGGAGCTGGGATGCTATGCCAGGGAAGCATGACTATATGCTTGACCTCTTCCTCTGTTCGTTCCCTTTGCTACTGGCGGCTGTCAGGTTCCTATTACAAAACCATCTACTAGTGCCAGCACTGTCCCATAACCAGAAGTGTTAGCTGGTAAAGAACAATCTGAGCCCATTTTTTTTTTCCTTTCTGCCTGTGTTTAGTCATATCTGTTGACTGAAAATCAACATATCCAAACATTAAACCTCATCCTGGTAACCAGACGAACACACAGTTTCCATGAATAATAATGAAATTGAGGGCACCTCAGAATCCACTGAATGGCTAAATTCCATATTTAATTATGGAACATGAGCTGGAATCTAAATTTGCATGAGCTGGAATATAAATTTGGGATAAATAATTGTCCTCAATCTGTAGCGGATGTATCCATGTACTCTGAACTAGGTCAGCCGTCTCTGTACTGTGTTCCATTGCTGATACAGACGTGACCCAAAACAGATGGGATTCTTCACAGAGGAAGGCACTTTACATGTTTCTTCTAAAACTGGATTTCACTTCTCTTGGAAACAATGAGATAAAATTTGGAGGACTGCTGGAAGTTGAGAGCTCCTAGGAGACCTACTAATTCACTTCTAGAAATGGGGAGCATGTAGAAATACATTATTCTCTTATGGATTAAATTCACTACTTCACCGATTGCCAGAGCAAAGCCTATCCACCAGTTAAAATCCATTTAAGCTGCATTTTGAGGGCGTAAATGTTGCCTAGGTTTTGTGCTGGCCTTCTGCAGGGAGGATGAATCTTACCCTTATGTGAACTAATCAGTGTTTATGTTCTCTCTTCCATTTAAAATCAGTGAATTATTAATCTTTATGTGTACGGTAACTTCTTGAAGCATATTTTATATGCAAATTCATATTAACATCATAGCAACATCTATAATACAGACTGAAATAAATTATGAGGTACTGTGTAAGGGATCCTAGCTATTATGACCTATCAAGTCAAAAATCCAATGAAATTTAAAAAAAATATTATGCCCTTTAAATACATAATTACATAATAGACTGTAATGGCTCAGAAAAAAATCTCTTACAGCATGTAAATAATGCATGTTTTTAGATTTGTCTAAATACATATGCACATGTATTTACATATTAACATGTCAGGTTGCAAAGATACTAAATGAACTGGTTTGTATGGTCTTGTGCACTACACGAGTGTTTTTAAACACTTAGAAGAGAAAAATTTAAATCACAGATACACACCTTATATTCAAGCAAAGACCTGATTTCCTACTCCTCCTGAAAAACTTAGCTTGTATGCTCAATATCAAATCAATATTCTTAGGCTTTTCAACAATTTATTGTTGGAACAATATTTCCAACAAAATATTTTTAATTCAAGATCTACACGTTGACATACTACCAGCAACACCACTAATCTACAATAAGAGGAGATGGTAGCATTTACATGTAAGAAATTCAGATTTAAACCCTGACGTAAATTTTAACTGGCAATAGATTTTTTATTTGAGTTACAAAAAGTGGAAGATTGATGATTAATTTGAATGAATATTCTGAAAATATTGACCTTGCAAAAGCCGTAAGTTTGTGAGAACACATCTAGTGCCTGTCACACCGCTTCAACATCACTTGTGTCTCATCAAAGTTTATACTTCTAATTCAGAAACACAGAAACACTGAAAAGTGCATAGGGTTTACCTGAATGAGTAGTGACACAGAAGCCACTATAAAGTCTTTAGTGAGCAGAAATTATTTGCATATTAAAGTATTTGACACCATGCCTCTTTCCTTTTAGCAACTTCAACAAATATTCAGACCCTACGCCGTGTAGCAGGTAGCTAAATAAATCAGTAGACACAGACAGACAGAAGAACCTACTGTGACTCAATCTATGGGTTTACCCAAGGTTCTCTCAAAGGCGCAGATGAATACTTCCTATTGACTCTGAGTAAGTGCTGGTGCATCACTGTAGCTATAGTCTGATAGGAACTTTGTAGCATTCTATGAAGATAAAACATCCACTTCTCATACCGTTAGTCCACTGAAAGTCTTTGTATTTGAAATAAAAATAATACTGACAGTCAAGTATGTTAATGTCCATAATCATTGTAAATTATAACTGTCAGTGGTCACAAACCTACCCCGTGAAAACATAAGGTAACAATTTAGACTTATATTACTACTCTCAGAGAAGAAGAATACTCATAGAAAACTTAAGTAGTATGGGGATTATAACATATATTCTAAAAATAGAATGTTTTGGAATTCTTTTTTTTCCTTTTTTTTTTTTTTTTTTTTTTGCTAAATGGAATATTTCCATATAAAGCACTGTGTGCAGAATTTTGCACTCAGTTTCCATCGTTAAAATTATACCAGTCTCAATTTAGAGTTAGTGAAGATGTGCATAGTGATTTTAATTCTGAATGGAACACTGGAAGGTGCCAGGAAAGCAATAGCTTTAGTCTACAAATAATAGCATCCAACCACAGGGGAGAAAACATACCCTCCCTCCCTAAATATATAGTAAAAATAATGCTGAAATTGCAGGTGGTTGCTTATCTTTATGATCTGGACAGTGTGCCTCATTTTCATTTTCTCTCACACAAAGACAGATTGAATGTGTAAAGACAGTTTCTTACAGTTTGAAAAGAGGAACAAAAGGAAGCTATATTATAAATTAATACGAGAAGTCAAAGATTTGTTGACTCAAGCTGTGTTAAGAAATATGTAATTTTGGACTTGCTTTTTAGGAAACTGCAATCTCATCAAAATGTCTTTTATATACACTGCAATATTCAGGTTTTTGGTTTTGCCAACATGCACAAAGATGAGACATGCTATGGACATTAATTTTTGCTTGCTTATCTTACATTGTGTCAACTTATATTCACAATCCCATATTTTCATAATTGTTCGCAACTTGAAAAAGAAATGGAGAAAGGGAAAAGGAAAATGAATATAAAAGAGACATTTAATTAAAGAACTCATTTGATTATTCACTTTTTAGAAATACTTGATGACAAATCTTCTGTATTATAAAACATATATTCTGCCAAGAAAGTGAATCAAAATGATGATGTCAGCACAAAGAATGCATTTGAATACATAAAAATATTTGGCTGGGTGTGTAAGGACTCAGAACTTAAATTCCAATCTCTGTGTGTGTTATGAAGCTTACTTAGGTTTAGCCTTTTCTTGGGGTTTTTGTTTTGGTTTGTTTTTTTTAATTATTTTTTCCAATTATTAGTGATCATATGGTTCCTTGGAAGATTAAAAAAAAAAAAAAAGCCACAGACTTTAAGTCTATAAGTAAAACTACTGTATTCCTTCTGTATGTTCTAACTGCCCTCCAAATAATTATAGAGTGGAGACTTGGCTGTCATTCACATGTATCTATTCCATTGTGTGAAGAGAAAAAGAAAATGGTTGCCCATACATTAGCACATCACCCATGGCTAGTGCAATGACAAGATAGATTAGGATGTATATTAAATCTCACACATGACTGCCTTTCTGTATCAAGGTAAAAAATACTTGCTCTTACATACATTAGGGACTAGTGTTGGACTGACATCTACATTAATATTGACAGCATATCAACATTTTTTACATTAACTGAGTCAATAACTAGTCTAAACCTGGTAAAACTTAGATAACGAAAATGAAGAAAATATCTAGCAAACAGCATTAGATTCTTGTATCTAAGAAAAGAAAATTAACCCCCAAATACTACATTGCTTTTCTGAATTATCAATCCTACAGCAATACATCAACCAGTGTATACAGCTGTGACTTGGTAATCCAATCTCATTTGTCAAACAAGAATTCTAGTAGATAAGGAATGCTTCTAGGAAAAGAAAACCTTGCACAGACAATAATATAAATATTATATACATAGGAGGCTGATTATAAAAAGCTGGATTAGCATCATTGTATTACTTCACCTCCTAAACATTACTTTCACAGACATGATGAAATTGTCAGGCAGTAATCCCACTTCCACAATAGCTGCTTGTGACAAATGCACACAAAACACCTGCACAAACTCAAGACTATTTTCCTATTTTGCAGGGGACTTAAAATGTTTATTTGTATTTTCCGTGTTAAGAAATACTTTTAAATCAAAACCACTATGTAGGTTAGCTTACGAAAGAGATTTCATTATTTAGCTTTGCTGTAAAATCTCCAGTAAATAAGCAGTCGCTTCTCATTCCAAGCCAATGTCTTGGATTCATTAATAATTAAATGTTGTTTTCCAATGATATCTAGCTATTTTATACTCTGGTCTTTGAAATATATTATCTTCCAAATGAAGCTCAAAAACTACTACTAATGCTTTTAAGGTGCCCACACATTTTATGAACATGCACATGAATGCTGGGAGATAAAAATGTTCATTCTCCCAGATTCACTGTGCTCACAGTGTTAGTGAAAGGGGAGAAAGGCTAGGAAATCAATACACAAAAACTTTTGGAAACAGTGTCCATTAGAATCAGCTCTTGGCCCAAAGCTGATATGTAAATGGTTATCCCTTCAATCTTAGCAATTAGGTTGCTACAGCTGGAAGCATCCCAGAGCATTAGTACTGAGCAGAAACAAAAGCATGAGGCAGCCATACAAAGTTTTTAGATTTTAAACACACCAAGGAACAACATTCCAAGCGTCATTCATCTCAGAAGTCAGAGAAGTTTTTGTTTAACTGTCTTTCTCACTACAGGTTACCTTTTCCCTCTGTTTTAGTGTACTGTGGAAGATGATGAGGGTTAAAGTGATATTCTCAGCAATATTTATCTCCAAACGATCCCATCTTTCATTTATGCAAGTCCTTGAGAACGGTGATGAAACAGGCTATGAAAAACCTAGGCTTATGAACATGAGCTCTTCCATCAGGCAATACTATGGGTAAACAATGGGCAGGAAAATGAGGCCTCTCTACTGTTCTGTTAATGCTCTTCTAGGCTCTTCTAGCTAACCATATAAAAGAAAAAGATGCAGAGAAATGCCTGGCACAGAATTGGAACTAGCACTCTAGTGCTTGAGATGTTGACAGCATTCAAGCTGATTAATTAATATCAGTAAAGCCCACTGAAAAAGGTTAAAAGAGCACTTTAACATGCAGTGATATTATCATGATCATTAGGATGGCATATTTCTGTCTTCGCTAATGTATCTTCTTTTATCAGCTCAATAAACTGATGTAGGAGTGCAATTTTTCAATTACATTTTCATAAACAGATGGCAGAATTTAACAAATTAATGTTTAGGATAATGGTACAGTTATGAGGCTTGTACTTTTACATTTTCTGCTCTGAAGCTTTTGATACCAAATCCCAATAATGCCAATCTCCTTAGTTCAAAATAGTTTCCTAGGTTGCTGTATAATGATCCCTGATCTGATTGTTTCAATGTGAAGAGATATAGGTGACTGTAGGTAGTAAGCTTAATTTATTAAATATTAGGGATATTAATTGTTTGTCAAATTTCATAGACATTTTAACAAAAGCTTAACCTCCCTGATGATTATCCTTTTGAGCTAAAACATGCTGTTGCAGGGCAGAAACGATACTTAAGTGCTATTGCAGAACGCATCTTTTGCTCCTAAATTTTATTCCTAACAAGGGCTAAATGATGCCCCATTTATAACATTTTCAATTCGCAGAGTCCACATGTGGCCACATCCTAGGATTGCCAGACACAGTGTACATTTCAGAAAGCTAAACCTCATAAATCTCCAGAAATTCCTCACATCTATTATGTTTACCTTCTGCTGCTGATGAGCCTGTTGGGCTCTGTACAGAGGAAATTACAAGCGCTCCAGAAGATTTGGCAAGAAGATGCTAGAAGAAACAATGGGCAAAAAAAAAATTCTTAACTGAAACATCACATCGAGCTTTGGCTACCATTTACATATTTGAGATTACAGCTAGTAAAATGGAAATTCCATTGAAATGGAATAAATTGTTTTCAAAAATCCCTATCTGATTAATGTTAGTTATGTCTGAAATTAAACGTGTTAAGCTACACTCACGTGTAACTTATGGAACTCAGCTGAAGTCTAACATTCATACTGAAATTCAGTCTGTTTATACACTTTTCCAATTAAGAACAAAAGACAGTTGTATACAAGAGCTTTTTTTGCCTATCATCTTCTTGCTCACGTCTATTAATCTATATTACAAAATGTCTTCCTTTACTTAATAGATGTTTGGAGACTGTTGTAACAGCTGCTAACTAGTAAGGCAATGCCAGCAGAAATATTTTATGGTCATACATTTAAACACCACTGGAAATTTGTTTATAGTTAATGCCAACTGAAATGCTTATGTTCTAGGCATATTTTGCATAGTGATCAAAAATTAGTAGTTCAAAAATCTCCCCACTTAATCCATGACAGGGCTAAGGGCCAAAGAAAATTGAGTTAGTCAATCATGGAAAGAAAATCAAGTTGCAAATTTTAAAATTGTTTGTTAAATAAAATAATTGTTAACTATGTTGCACGTCCACACACACATATCCTTGCACAACCACAAACAACTCTGAAATAAATACCTGGAGTTTAGAAATGCCATTGAAAAGGATGGAAATCTATCCTGAAATTACCAGCACACTTACTGACTTGATGTGCTCTCCCTCAACTCAGTCCCCTCCTCCTTGACAACAACAGAGGTGGAAGGGCTCAAGCCCCACCTGGGCTACTGAGTGCCCTGAAGGATGAGGTCACAGGTGGGGATTTTTTTCAGAAACTTGCATGGAAACAATCTTACAGAACTAGAAATGGTTGCTCCCATCTCCACCCAAAGGGGTGAAAGTCACAGTG
>NW_009202265.1:89959-95150 GCF_000690835.1 Fulmarus glacialis
TGCAATGCAAACAGAGCTTTCCTTTCCCTCCAGTGTACTTGGGGCAGGATTCTTACACCAGTTGGTCGATAATGAATAAAAATTACATTAATATAAAGGACCAAGGAGAATCTGAAAGCCCATTTCCTTTTGTCTAAATCCAGCACTGTCCAGTGCAGAATATTGTTCCTTGTAACTTGGATGTGTAAAGAACAGCAGGCTCTGCCTTTCAGCTTGCTTCATCAGCTGTGAGTTTTAATTTGAAGCACTTTTGCATTAAACTTACTTTTTTGCCAGCCCATCCTCACTAAAGTTGCACCACCTAAAGCATTCAGCCACTACTCTCCCCCCAAGCTAGCCAAGCATATCAAGTGTGCCTGCAACACTCACAGCCTAATGAACAATGCACAAAAACAAAAGTAACAGCAAGACTCCTATTATCTGATCTTCCGTAAAACACAAAAACTGCCTTCTCTGGTACAGAGGAAGTGCCAGTAAGCCTGCAGGTGTGAGCCAGTTAAAAGAAAAGGCTTTGGCTAAATAGATTCTTTGACTGCCAGGGATTAGAGTCATGGCACCAGTGGTAACACACATCTTTTCCTTTAATTTACAAAATTTTCTCACGAGTTTGCAAGAGTTCACCCCATCAGGGGCTTTCTGAGGCCATTGAAATGACTTAAGTTTTAATTAAGTTGGAGTTGTCAGAAGAAAGCTTTTTTGGCACAGAGTCAGGGTCATTAATTACTGCTATCTTTGTTTCTTTCAGAAAAAAGAACTCTACTGACTTGTTGGGTTACTTATACAGCCTACATTTTCTATCCTACAGTCCTTATTCACCTCCAAGCAAGGCTTGATTAAGCAGTTTACCAATTACTTCCATCAATCTGTTTTACAAATCCTATGGGTAATCTTAACTTCAGAAGCTTTTCTCTCTGCTGATTTGAGGTACAGTAGTAATGAAAGCAGCATTACTGTTAGAACCACAAAGCATTTTAGAATTCTAGATTTTCGATTCTAAATGGTACTTGAATCACATTCCTGATTTTATCATTTCGTACCCATCCTCTTATACAATTGTAGCTGGATTGTCAGTTATTAGCAGACACAAACCACACTGCATAAAATTAAGCAGAATAACATAATTCCCTTGCTATCTTGCAATTGCGGGGTAAAAGTTCATGTTTTCTATCAGTCAAATAAATACCTGCAAACAAGCTAGCATTCAAATCACAGGACATGGTATCTGTGTTTGATAATAGTAGAAACTTTATTGCTGGGTGCCATTTACCAAAAAATGTAAAAGTCCAGAATAATTAAATAAAATTGTTACCCCGTAACAATTATTCACTGGCCTAAGTAAAGGCTAATTTGTAGGCTTCATTTCTACCAGATGCATTCACATTATAAAACAGCCAACACCTTAACTGGCACTAATTTGCTGCTTCATCAGAGTCTGAGATATGGAGAATACACTGTCTGCCTCATTCCTGGAGATAATGGTCTCGAGGCTCAGTATGAAATATAATATTATATAGCAATATGCTATATCCATTCCATAGATAAAGTGAAGATTTTTATTTCCAAGCCTGTCCATTCTTTGCCTCTGGTGATCACTAACTTCACATGCATACACAATTAACATATATTCCTCTGAAACAAATACACCACAGTTTGATAGTCATGTATTTTCAGATACCCAGTAAATTCTTGGGTTTATACAAAGCATTTTGCATAAATACCATTACCATTATTAGAAAGCTTGATAACTGTATATCTTTCTAAATACACCACTTGTTCATTTAAATGAAGTTCGTTTTATCAAAATCCTCAAATTCTTTGAAGCCTGCAAAAAGCCTATGTTAAACTACATATTTTGTACTGTTTTTAATAAAAACATTGGCAAAATAATGTTTTTTCAGAAACCCTGACTTGGATTTCTGATTTATTGAGTATACTTTACCATTTTGAGCTACTCAGCTCAGCAAGTGGTTGCTCAGAGACTGCAAGACTTGAAATGTCTGTGGCATAGTATAAATTATTGTGATCCTCCCTTGGGTATTTACTTAATTTCTCACCCATTTACTGTACTTCGCATAAAATGGCAGAAGCAAGACAGAAACTGTTAAAAAGCTAGGAACACTACCAAGAATGTTAACCAGCTCTGGGAAGTTAAGATACCTGCAACAGAGGCAATCCACTGTTAAAGAAACTACTTTGCTGCTATACATTCTGTGTCTGCCTGTTACCTCTGTTTCCTAAAAACAAAAACAAAAATAACAATCCCATATAAATTATGGTCGCTATTTATTTGGTAAAATATTGAAAACTGGTACTACAAAGAGATTGCAAAACTGTGTTGAAACTTCTTATAAAATAACCATCTCTTAATTTGTGGCATTTTATTTGTAACAATTTTATTGTGGCACTGATTGCCAAAGCATCACGGCATTGCATCAATCCTTGTTACTGTTTTCATTTTTTTCACCTTAGTTAAGACTATCTCTAATATGAAAAGCAATTCAGCCAATTTATTTATGTTTTCAGGATGAATCTATATAGGGATGCATAGCTGTCATCATATCCCTGAATTCCTTCTTTCCACATACAATCCCACTGTCACCAGCTTGGCCAGTGTATACCTGTAACTAGTTGCTGAAGTGCTCTTGAAGTGGGAGACTGGGAGAACCAAACCTCAGGGACATGGTCTCCCTCCCATGGTCATGTTTTTCAGGCTGTAGCTACCACCAGTGTGAGTTACGGTACCTGCACCTACAGCACTGGGAACGGCCACTTTAGTACTTTGGGCTGTTTTCTCCCTCCTCCAGTAAGGACTTTACCCAGCCTTTTCAGAACTCCAGCTTACTTTTATTATTTTTTCTTCTGTAGTTGAACAATATCTTTAAAATCCATCTCTCTGTTTAAACAAATACACACAGAAATAAATACAGTAATGAGAAAAGACCTACCAGGCTGGCAGTGTCAAAAAGCCCTTTAAGAGGCTTACGTGTTTTATTCTACAGCTAAATGTGCAATTCTAGCCCTTTTTAGCTGTGATGAGAAATGAAAAAATTAATAGCCCAGTTCTGATCTTAAATGTTGTGCGTGTGCACCAGCACATACGTTTTAAAAATTGGAAACCTTTACATGAACACAGTAAATCAAAAGCTGGTTTAACAAGCTGATTTAATAAGGTATTAAGATGCAATTTCAATAGAGGAGGTGGAGACTTAAGCTCTGTAAATTGATCGACACAAATGTAGCACAAGTATTGTGATAAAAATGAAGAGTTTGTACATCTTTTCTGAATATTCGTTTGAACTTCTACTTTTCACTCTTGGTTTAGTCCTTTATTTATAACCCTTAATTTGGTTGTTAGAGAAAACAAGAAACTACTGCTACATTCAATATTGCTTGGAAATAATGGATTATTCTCTTGCAATTTTAACTTGGTATGTATAAATATATAACCAGGCTACTTGACCTGAAGAGTCTGTTTCTGTCTTACTAGGTGCATTGCTAATATGTCTAACTAAGGGTGAAAAAAAAAACCCAACACGGTAAAGTACCATTACACTAGTAGAACCTCCTACATGTGATATTTATTTCATGATGAAATCCCATTTCTGTTCTTTATGAAGCAACAGGTTATAAAACTTGAGACAGGCTTATCCACCAGTAGCAAAAATGGTCAGTGTTAGAGAGAGTGTTCAACTGTATTAGCAGCTTCACTGAAGGTCAACAAACAAGTATCTTTCCTTGCTGATATTAAGAGATACTTTTATAAAGTAAAAGAGAGAGCAGTAGACCCTTTCATTTTAATAAAAATAAATTTTCAATGACGTTAGTAACTAAAAATCTTTGTTGGTTGCTTCTATAATAGAAACATTACTAAAATACATATTTCTCTATTTTGTTTTCTTATCAATATGTCAATACACATACTTATATTCTCCAGTAGTTGGTGTGACATGAAAAACTATAATGGATAATATCTAAATATTCCCTGTTCTGTGAAGGACATGGGCAAGGGAGATATGCTTATCTAGCAACTGAGGGTCTCACCTGACTCTTTGTATTAACTCTAGGTAGTAAACATGCTTTTGGATATAAGAAATAGAACATTGGCAAAAAGGCCCAGGCAAATAGGACCCGGTTGGCTTTCTAGAATCACTAAAAGCAGAGAGAAACAGGTGGATTCAAATCAAAAGGTATGCAGCACCCACACGTGCCTGGAGCAACAGCTGTACATTTTGAAGGGCTATAAGCAACTGTTTCATCCTTCCGTACCCTACTTCAGGAGCCACTGTTCTGAAGGACAGTATTCCCTGTATTTCTGCTTCTGCCAAAGACAGCCCTCTTCCAGGAGAGCAGACTTAGGTAAAAGGATAAGTCACCTATGCAAACTGCAGAGTAAATTATATCAAGTTTCACTACCTGACTACATTAGAGTGGGGCATGCATATTAGTATATAAATATATATATATTTACACACATATAATGTGACTTTTGACTGAATGGCTGAAAAATACTCAAACTGCAAATGTCCAACGATCTAAACATGCAGGTGAGGATAAGTGTGTTTTAAAATGGTCTTTTCTTCTGGGTAGTCTTCTTTCATCTACTATCTCAGAGAAGAAAACTAACACATCTTACTACAGATCACCTTGCAATGAACTGAACCACTTGGGCTAGGGGCAGTTTATTATGGTTACTTCGGTGCCAAGATGTCATGGTTAACAAAATATCTGACCCAGAAAAAACTGAAATTAACGTGTTTGATGTGCAAAGATACTTGGTTAAACAATAACTACTGTTCATTTTACTTGCCTTGTACGGAAATATGAAAATTAAAGCTGAAAAAGAGAGCAACGTTCATCCATCCGTGCAGAATGACTTTCTATTACATGCTTCAAAATTCATTGTCCAGTCTCATTTCACTATGAGAGAGCTTCCAATTACTACACCTATTCATATCTATTATTGTTTTATGACATGCCTAAAGCTGTGTGCAGTATTATATCTTATCATAGTCTGTAGAAGAGGTCTATCCCATTTCTGTTCTATAACATAACACAAGCAAGAACAGAACTGTTGGGGAGGGCGGCCAGTTGGTTGTCATATCATATAGCAAACTCGTACCCAATTTGCTGCCCACTATCACCCCTAGGCCTTTTTTCAACATCAATTCTTTACAAGCGTCTTTCTCCTGCT
>NW_009202265.1:95172-132672 GCF_000690835.1 Fulmarus glacialis
GATGTATCAGATTCCATTTGCCAGGTTGAATCCCATTTTGTGATTTCCTGTGCATATTTTTAACCTGTCCTCACTTCTTTTTATATCTTCGCACTCTGTCCTCGCTGGTGTTGGCAACACCTCCCAGTTTTAGTACAACCTGCAGATTTAATGAATGGTCTGTTTACCTCCCCTTCCTTAATCACATGATCAACAAATTGAGTCTTTCACTCACATCTGCAGAACACCTCTGGACACCTTATTCCCTCCCCAAAATACAGCTTGCACTCCTGCAACCAACTGGAAAATTCACATGGTAATATGGGCACATTCAAGTTCATCTCAACTGCCCAAAACCTTTTGCAAAATTCTTTCTCTATCCCTTCATTTAAGCAAAGATCTATGAAGTTATTTCCTCCATATGATTTTTTTATTAAATCACAGTTTCCAAATATTTTTGCCTGATTTTCTGCACTTAAATTCATTTATTCCCCTCTGGAAACTGCATTCCTGTGTTTCCTCAGGAAGTGGCCCAAGGTCTACTTGGACCTTCAGAACCCATGTTCTCCTCCATGATTCTCAGAGAAGAGCTGGAAAAAGTGGACAGAGTTCCACTAGATGGCATGATCCCTCCTTCTTCCTAAACCCTTAGAAGCCCCTGGGTGCACCCTCTTGGTACCAGGTATAGGGAAGAGGCAGAGCCAGATCAGACTATCCACTCAAGAAGCCTGTGGGAAGGCAAGCCCAGAAGACCACTTCTGTTATTTTATCTGCATGCTCACTTTTCTTTCCATACTGTGTGAGTGTGTGTGTAGGTTAGGAACAAACTATGGTCAAGAGCTCTGTGAAGCACAGCTCCATCTTATTCAACTCCACACAAGGCAGTTGGAGGGGCCAGGCAACAGGGAGGAGGAAAGTAGCACCTGCCTGGATATTCTTGGCCTCCTGGAAATGCCTTTGGGCTTAGCAAGTGGAGACAAGAGAAAGTATGGGTTAAAACCTTCAGCGTCAGAGCAATAATATTTGTTATCTTATTTCTTAATCATTGTTATTACTTCAAACACACCACAAATCTTTATGCAATCATGAAGATATGTACTTCTAGAGAATGAACCAAAAGAACCCCTGTGTTCTTACTATTATCATTCTTCAAACCACTTTACTTTTCGGTCATCTTCAACTAAGACATATCAAGTCGAAAGTTAAATCGTTTTGGGGTAAGGATAGTTTCTTGCAGCTTCAGTGAAGTGCCTATCACACCACTAGGCTTTATAAACAACAACGGGCAGGCCTATGGTAATTACCAGAATTACACTTTTTTTCTTTTATTAAAGATTGGTATTAGATTTTGTTTTTCCCAATCCTATGATAATTCCTCAATTCTACTTTACTTTTCAAAAATAATTACTAGCGATTATGTAAATTCATTATCTATGTCTCTTAAGACCATACTACGCTTATCATCCAGACCTGCTGATTTGCATTTATTCTGTTTTTTTCTAAGTATTGCCTTACTCTTTTTTTTATCAACTATTTTGAAAAGGTCTTAATTACTTGATCTATTATGTCCTTACTCCTTTTATTTTTCTTGTCAAAGACTGATTTTGAAAGTACCTCAGTGCATCAGCCATTTCAGAACCAGCTTTCATTTTGTCACCTTCTTCATTTATTATTGAGGTTGCTTTTTCATTCCATTATTTCTTTTTTTCTCCAATATATTTGAAATGCTATTCTTATTTCCCCTGGCTCCTTTGGCTAGTATTAACTCATTCTGCTTTTGCATTTCTTTTAACTTTTCCAAGTCTTAAAAGAGTTTTAATTTTCCTGGTTGTTTCTTTCTTTCATTTTTGCCCTGGGAGAGATCTGGCATCCATAGATCTTTGAGGAGCCCCTGGTGAAACTAGAATGACTTCTCCTTATCCCGTATATTTTCATCTTTCTCAAAACTATAGTTTAGTGCTTTTTAGAGAGAGGAGCTACAGATGAAAAATATGATTGGGAATACCTGATTGCTATTTTCAACTGTGATTGAGCTGTAAAACATAACAAACAATTTGACAGTCCTGACTCAGTTTCTCAATCAGTAAAACCTGTATATTATCTGTCTTCAGAGGACTGTGCTAACACTTATTTAATATCATTATATCCTCTGACTTTCTCAGATGTCATAAACATGGAGACTGTTATGATTTTATAGGGTTCTACAATTGTTAAGTTCCTGAAGGAGAGAAATAGGCCAAATTCTTTCTTCCCTTTCACGCTCAAACACCTTGAAGTACCTACAAAGTGAGTCTAGCTCCAAGTAACAAAAGGCGGGGTTTTCTTGAGTTATTATGTATGAATAAGATTTTAAACACTCCTTTGTGTACATTAGGCGTGATTTTCTATCTGATTAGCTGTGGGTAGCTGCAAAATATTCAAATACCTAATATGTTTGGCCTTTCCTCTATTTACAGAACTTTAAAAAGGCCTTGCTTTAGATTTGGTGTGTTTTACAATGCTACTGTCCTTATGGCTAGAAAAGGCATAATAAAATTCCACTCATCAGAATTCAGTGTTCTTTGGAAAAATGAAAAATTATTACTTGTAAGGCTGTGGAAAATAAATTGAGACCAGTAGTGGAACACAAAATTAGTATTCCCAGGCCTGAATTATAAAGTAAACAATAAAAACTGTTTGCTAAATAATTTGACAAATTTCTAACTTTGTTGCCACTATTAAACTGCTTAAATGTGTACATGAGTACAGCAGCAACTGAAACAACAGCCTTTATGGAGGAGGAAAATAGAATTGGACCATGAAATCTTGTATTTTAGTAAGAAAGTTAGTCAAGAACAGCAGAAGTAGTCTCAGAAATCGAGTCACTTCTTTCCTACTTTCATCTCTTCCTTCCATTAACCCCCAGCTTTGGAAAGAAAATAAAGCTGAAATTGAAAATTTAAATGCTAATTTTAAATTTATGGATATCCAAATCACATATGTTCAAACAAACCCCAATGAAATTAGTATACCGCAGTGAAAATAAATGTCCTGAATACACTTCCCCTCTTGAGCTCTCTGCTTTTCCAGGTGGCTGCAGCAAGATCTCTTGCAATAATGGAGTACTCCAATCTTTTTGATACTTAATTGTACTGGATTACTGTTTGGCAATGAACCAAGTGGTTGGCCTTGGGACAGATCATTTTATTTAACGGCTCATCACCAGAAACTCACCAGCATGCAAACAGAAATCACCATTCTGCTGCTGCCAAAAAACTGTAAAAACACAGGAGGCTAATCACACCTGGGAGACGCTCGTCTAATGACATATGCAGGTAAGTGACCACTTAAAGAAATGAAGGACAAAAGGCCAAAAACCCCTGAAAAACTTGAAGTGATTAAAACCTAAAAATCCACAGTAAAGAGACACTTTTATCTAAAGGGAAAATCAACTAAAATCAAAACAAGTAGATTTTTTTCTTGATTAATTACCATTACACTTATAATAACTTGTTACCTATTGTTTGTGTAATTTAGGCTTGAGGGAGGAATATGTGAAGAATCCTGCTCCAAAAAAGTTTCAGGGAAATAATTTATGAGAGCTCACAGATAAGAGCCTTTAGATTTGACATTTTGATTTCTATAATAAATTGTTTTATTTAAAAAGTAAAACATCATGTAAATTAATTCATCCCTCAAGCAACATGTAGAAATGCCTCAGACATGTTTCAACAAATGTTCAGTCTTCAGCTATGTTCATTATAATGTTCTACTATGATAATAAGTGCTCTGTAAATCAATAAGTAAAACTACACAGTGCCCAGTTTAGAAATGCAGCTTCCATCTCCTCTCGTCCTTAACAGAAGCAAATGGCATTAGTACTGTTGTGTCCTCTCCTCTACTGTGACTGCGGAAAGATTATGAAAGGCATTTCGTATGACTGGTTATGAAAGACATACAGCAGGCTGGTGAAAGGTTTTATGGGGGCTGTAGCAAATATCAACAGTTCCCAGGGAAGGAGAAAAACAGGCGTCAAAAGTGATTGGTTTCATCTCCAAGCAAACAGGTGAGTGAGGAAAAGAAACTAAAGCCTATCAACTAGCAGAATTCCACTTCTTTCTCCTTCCTTCTTCTCCCCCTCCAAATTAGCAGCCAGGTTCTTTACTATTAAATTAAATTTACTGTTAGGCTTGCTGGAAAAAATCACCCTACCTTTTCTCTTTTTTTTTTTAATGCCTCTCCACACAAGCTTTTTTTTTCTTTTCCAAGCTGCAAAGACCCAGTTCAGAAAGATGGTCTGAATGCTACAAACCCTGTGAGGAAGAAGATAATTTGTTTCTTGCCACCAAGAGTTCCAGAGATACTAAATAGATAGGGTCAGCCTGGCTTTTTTGACCTTCCACCTCATGCTAGTCTCTCCCTTTCATAGGTGCTGCTTGCTGCAGCAGTAGGGTTTTTTTCCTTAACTACTAGGTAGACTTCAGATCGAAGGTGCTCATCTAAAGAAATATACTTTAAAGCACAAAAATTAGTTTGTACTACAAACATTAAAATAAAAATATTAAATATAAGCAAATATAGTGTATACAGTTTACTGTATCCTTTCCTTAATCAGGAGATTTGTAGAAGAGCCTGACGCATATGTATCATAAACATACATAAGAGGCAATATGTTAATACCTTTGCAGATACTGAATTTCTATAGAACACTCTGCACTAACCTAGTAGAAAACAGCATCAGGTAACCATGTGATAAAGCATGTCTGTATATTGTGATGTGCTTACATGTCTTAATGCATATACACAGAAAACAGGTGTGTATGTGCACGCGCAAACACAAAATCAATGTTACACCACCTGGCATGTCCTGATATTCCAATTAATGTGTTAAACTTGACCATGTTAAATATCATAGTTATTCTATCATCCAGTCAGAATAAAGAGCTGAAGTGATAGGCTGCAGAAGGAAGCACCTATTAAAAGTTCATAGACGAGTCCCTAAAAATATACATTTATGGTAAAAGCGATTGAACATACAGAGGCTTTGATAATGATCAGGATCACTGAGCAAAATCTTGCATAGAGCAACACACAAATATAGCAAACATTGCCTTCTAGTACTACCAATAGTAATATCATAAAGATGATAGCTATTTTCTACAAATAAATCTAAAATGACCTTTTGGGCCACATACAGTCTGTGATATTTTGTAATTTACTTTCCTTGATAATCATTTCACTGGAGGCCTGAATTTTCCTTAATTTGCCATATAGGATGAGTTAAGTACAAAGACACCAATAAGCAGAGACTGTGAATTAGCAGGAGTTAGAAGCAAGAGGTCTATTAGGCAGCTAATTCTTTGAACACTGGACCACGTAATTTTAAACAACTTAAACATCTGTACAAGAAACAAATAAATCCCGAGGGGTTAAATCCTGCAGTCTTTACTCAGACAAAATTCCCATGGGCTCATGGGATTTGACCCTTAGTTGGGAATATACACGGGTTCAGACCATCTTTTTCAAGCTCAAATGTGGAAATTCTCTTTGGACCAGAGAAGTCCTCAGGGAAGGGCTTCCTGATACCACAAGCATCCAAGTCACCAGCCTGGGCTAATCACTAACAGGTTAGCATCTCTGAAAATAATACCGTCTAACAGCAGAGGAATGTGTAGTCTGGTTCTCATAAAATTTCAAACCTGGGACAAAACAGAAGAATCTGGTAGAGCTACCTCTTTTTTCATCTGAATTAATAACACATTATCAGTTTGGTAAGAAAATATGAACTGTTATTATCAAGCTTCCAGATATACAATGAAACTTGGAAGCAAATGTAGCAGTAAATATTTGCTACTGCATATTCATAGTAAATGCTGAATATTGAATACTTTTTTTTCAGTATCGTTACACTTTATAAATTGTTTATGGATTATGCCATTATAAAACTGTAAAATCATTCTAAGTTTGAACATCCTTTAAAGAATAAAAAAGGCCCCACAGCACAGAATAATTAACAGTAAGTCTATCCTCAAGAAAATAAAATCTCTTTCCTTAAAGAAAGACAAGAAGTTCACCTGGCAGACAAAGGTAAAGGCCAAATTCTAATATATGTCAATCTGTTTGCTTTAAAAATAACTGACACAAAATTTGACCCAGCTTATCAGTACCTCGTGTTTGTTCCTGTTATTTTTCAAAAAACAGTCACTGATTTTTTTGCGGGTGGAATTTCAGGTTTAGAGGCTCAGCTTGAGACAGTACAGGCCAAATTTTCACAGAGAGTGAACAAAGCAGGCTAGTATCTGCAGGTGCTCAGCACCTCTGCAAACGCAGGTGTAAGGTATATGAACCAGGGCATCCGCATTAAGCAGCTTCTTTTGAACAGCTGGTACAAAGTGCTGGCAAACTTTAGCTGGCCACCTTACCAGGCTGATAGATTTATATATTCATCCACAGGAGAAAGAGCCCAGGGTAGCAGATGCCTGCAAAGCGAAGGGGAAGTTTGTCACCTGGGGAAAGCATGCAGAGATCAGAGGATCTAAGTACTGCTGCAGAAACTCTGCTCCCAGCAGGCATCTTAATTCCACTTACAGGGGGTTCTCCCTAGCTACAATGTCCTGAGGACCCACAGACTTGAATTTTTCACAGCCCTATTCCTTTTTCCTGGGAATCCTTACAGAATTAGGGGGCAAGGTGTTATTAAGCATCCTTTAGCTATTGCACATACAGCATGTGTCCAATACCTCCCCTGGAAGAGATCCTAGATGTGCACAGCAATCAACATGAAGTCTCAGTATGAAAAAGGATGGTCTATAGTAGGTCTCTGTGTCTCAGAAAGGGAAGGGACAAAAATTTCAGAGCCACAGAAGCACATCTGCAAAGATGCAATACACAAATATCAGATCTGGTAGAGAAACTATATAAGGGAAGGAACATTAAAAACGTTGTCTCACAGAGGGGAAAAAAAAATATTTTTCTGATTTAAAAGTTCCTTTAAAATATTAGACATTTGTCCTGGGTACTTATTCTGAGTTATTATATTGGTTTAGCCTACTGAAAAGAAAAATAAAAAGAACAAAGTCCCTTTCCATAAACAAAATAGAGCAAAAAAATTGTGATGGCAAGTGAATCCCACTTTATCACTCTGCCTGGAATTTCTATTGCAGAAACACAAAAGTTTGATTTATTTTTAAAGCATTTTAAACACATACCAACATTACTTGGAAACAGGCCAGGTAAAAAAATTCCATCAGAACTGACACCCTACAAACACATGTTACCAGTAACCGCTATTGAGCCTAAAGAAATAAATGAAATGCTATACCTTTGGCAATGCAACACTTGGCACTTTGTCAAAGATTCATAGCAGCAAGGTATATATCTACTTTAAATATACAGTAAGCTCAGGACTATGTATTAAACACATTCCCTGCCCCCCCCCTCCCCCTCCCTTAAGAAAAGTCTTTTGTCCCAAAACTTTTAAAATTAATTTAAGGGCTTTTTTAAACTGAAACACTATGCAACTTGTATTCCATAGCTGACCAAAAATCATGACTATGAATTTTCAGAAAATCTGCTCCTTGCAAAAACAAGCTTTTCCTGACTGTTATTTAAACAGTCTAACTTTAAGAACAGGAGAGGAAGAGTATAGGTGATGGTACTTTGAGGTGAGTGAATGTTTTCTTGAAAATGTTATCTCTAACAGAAGTGACAGAAAGTTTATTAGGGTTCTGGGTATCTCTAGCAAATCACGGTCTGAAAGGCCTTCATCATCATTTTAGCAGTCAGTTAAATAAGAGGAAACAAATGCAAATTTAATTTAAACAAGGGTGGTTTCTGGGGTTAAAAGCTACCTACAATATCCATGTTGGCTGCATTTTTACCTACTCCATAACAAAACAACCTCAAACAAACAGCAGTGCTCAAACAGGCAGTGATGTTTCTGTAAAACACTACAAAGTCCACTTATGGAGTGTTTTACAGCAAGCACATGGGTAGATTTAAAACACCTGAAGATCTTCTTGTATTTGGGGGTAATTTAGACTCATGGTTATTACCAGAGTATTTCCATGGGAAGAAAAGAAATAATAATAAATAAAAAAGACCAGGTATCTTCTGTAAATAAAGCTTCTACTCAGTTGCTAAGGATGTAAACTCACCAAAAGACTGAGAGCAAATTTCACCTCTCTCCACGTGTATCTTTTGTGCTGGCGTTTGAATACTATGTGTGGAATATAACTGCTGAAGTCAGGAGTCGAATGTCACATTTGTACCTCTCCTTAGCAAACATGCTGAAAAAAATCCTATGCCACTGCTACAACATGTGGAGGTACGAGAACTGAGATTTTACAGCAAAAGATACAGGCTTGAAGGACTTTAAGGATATTCAAATGGGATTGCATGTGGACCAGCAGGTGAAATCACATGCATCTGTGGTGCTGAGGAGAGGTGTTAATTTTAAAATCTGTTCACTAGCCTAAAGGTGCGAGGAGGGATGGCCTTTGTCCTGCTCAGCTTCTAGCAGTAAATTATATCACCTTTTAGGAATTTTTTTATGGTAATGAAAGCCACGGTGGGCTGGAGGGAGAGAGTAGGGGACATCTGGATCCTCTTCTGGAATGACAATTAGGCAGTGGTCCATATTAACAACAGGCAGCCAGTAAAATCACCCAGGCTTATGCATCAGATATAAAGTGTTTACCTTCAAATATTGATTTTACAGCAAGACCAGTCCCAGAGGTTATAATGGTTGTTGCTTGTTTCTAAGTGGACAAGTTTTTGAGCACTGGAAGTGAACTCCGCAAGGAACTATTACTTCCCAACAAATATTTCATGCACTTTTGGTGGTTAGTGCCATGGAGACTATCCCAACAATCAGTGCCTTTAAGGGATTAGAAGAAATTATGAGGCCAAAGTGTTTTGTTGTTCCTCCCTTTCCCCATCTTTTATGTCACAGTGACTTTGGACATTTTGCTAGGAGACTTGAAGTCCTCCAATTACTCTAATAAGGCCGGTGAGTCATACAGCTCTCCTACTGCCTGAAGAAATTGGGGTTTGGATAAGTGCTAATGGTGTAAAGCTCAAGATAGGACAAGGTTACACTGGTTCACCACAGCACGTAGGGAAATGCATAGATGCATTCTGGGGCTGGATGGACATACCTGCTTTGAGGTTTTTACACTTGTAATGTATGCATATTTGGGGATACAGCACATCTGGGTATCCAGAAGTCAGGCACAAACATGTGCTTTTCAGCACAGCTGTGTGTGCTTCTGTGTGGCACTCATCACTGCTGTTTATTCTCTCCCTCCAGAAAAAAAATTACCTGAATGCAGCGTTTCCCCAAATCCATACCAAATCTGAGCTGCCTTTGACAGACTTATGTCTTTAAGGATGCCAATGACAACCTGAAGCAGCCTAAGCCAGCAGGCATAGCCACCCAAGCCTCCTACAGCAGCAGGCTGCAGCAGGGCCAGGATTTGGTGCAGAGCCCATCTCCATCACCCAGGCTGGCTCCTCTGAACCTTGCTTGCGCCTTAGGCAACTACTGTACAGTCAGCCCTAATGCCCTCAAATGAGCATCTCTGGTGCACTTCCCTCAAGGGCTACAGTAATGTTTTCTACTTACGGCCACTTGTGAAGACCACTGAAAAATGGCAGCTAGTGCTGAAAGCAGCTGCCCACTTATTTAGCAAATTTTCTCATAGATAGCACTTATGCTCTTGACGCTGCAGCTGCTACTAGTTTCTATCTACGTGAATCTTTAAGAATTTCTTTAGATGAGGATTTCTAACACGTCAGAACATGTTTCCTAGCACAACTTAAAAGTCTTTAACTCAGCTAAGTTGAGGTAAACTTTCAGAGAAATTTTAGGTTTTAACTTGACTAATGTGAAACTCTAATGTGAATTTCTAATGTGAAAGTTTACATTGTTTGATTATGTCGCATTTAAAATGTGCTAGCTAACATGTTCTCATCAAAGCCATTAACTAAAATATTGGCATCTACACACTGCCTCAGTTTCTGCCTCTTCTTCCTGACTGTGTCCAACAGCAGGTTCAAGGCAAGGTTTATAACTTTGGGCACCATGAACTGGTGTCAGTGGAAGTCCCTTGACCACAGAGTTTAGCTGCCCTAATAAAAACAAAGTTTGCTGATTTCTGTGAGGTACCACAACACCCATCGCATCAGCCATACTCCTACAGAAAATGGGGAGAGTTGAGAAATCTGTAGGTCTATTGGGATTTACTTCAGTATTTTGTTTTATGAAATTTTACAAAATTATATTTTTTAGTTCCAACCATTTGTGTTTAAAATATTGCAAGGAAGATATAAGGAAAAGGTTCCTTTTTGTCCTTTCAAAAAAAGAAAAAGTATTTTCAGGTTAGAAACTCAGAACAGCATGCTTTACACTGGCAGTGATCTTTATTTTGGGTATAATACAAAATTGCAACCTTTCACTGTCTAATGACCATTACTGATTATTCCATAAAATATAACTCTTTTTTTAAACTACTGTTGGTCTGTTAGGTACATTTGGCTACCCACATAACTTCAGGTACCCATATATCCATATATTAGATGGCTCACTTATTTACCCTAGTACATATCACTTTAATTTGAGTTAACACCACTGCAATATATAAAGAATGTCCCTGACACTCAGATGAAAGATTTGACTGAAGCATCACAAAAACACGTTGAGCTATCAACACCAGCACACAGTTAAAATAGATTCTCTTTTTGCATGGGAGGACATCCCTGCTGACATCTTAAGCTTAATATAACATGAAATTAGCAGAAAACATCAAGAAAAATCCACCTCCAGAAATGTCATCTGTAACAAATGTGTGATCCTCTAGATGTACTCCATTAACAGAGACAAACTTTTAGAAAGTATAATATAACCTTTGATGGAGGGACCAAGTGTCTGCTATTAGATGTTCTGATGCTTTTTGAAATATGCTAGTAAATCTAGCATAAATAAGAATTGCTAAAATGACTTATTGATGTGCAAAGTTACTATTGCGATAGGCTGTAAAATACTATATACACCTCGTGGCTACCTCTGAGAATAGGATAGCATGTAATATCCCTTTTTCTTGACCTTTCTTGCTGTGTACTTTCACAAACTTTCAGGTGTGTATCAGTGAAGCAGGACTAAAACACTTGACACTTGTTAGGTCTCTACTGGGCAGTAATGAAGGTATGACTGCATTTTTATTGTGTGGTATGTTCTTTCCCGTTCAATACAATTGGGGAAATTAATAAAACATGAAACTTATAGTAAAATCCAGATAGTTTCTGGCTTTTACAGAAGTGTTCGGGAATGATAAGGACAAAAAGCAGCTTCTCACTTTTATAAGGCCTTACGGAAGGACCAGACACGATAGCAAACTTTTATCCTCAAGATAAAAAGCCCAATATTTTTCTTTTTCTCTGAGCCACCTCAGGGCCAGAGAGCATCCCAAAGACAGAGAGGTGGAATATGAACACACAATCATTCGCTTCTTCAATATTTCTTGAGGGAATTCATTTGTAAGTAACAATTAGATGTTTTAGGAGTTTCCTAACATACCATATGCAGCAATCCAATGCAGCTTCTAAGGCCATAATAGAAACAAAGTTGGTAGTTGATGTTTTTATTTATTTATATATTGCTCATGCTGTTATTCTGCTCTCACAGTATCCCCACTGATCCATGTTCTGACAACTGTATCAGTTTGGGTAGCACCTTACTGTCCAACGAACATCAAAATACTTGAAAGATTTGTTACAGAAGAAAGTATTGTTTGTAAGACTATGGTTGTCAGAATATGGTCCTTGGATGATGACTCACTGGGCAGGGATGTAGTGTATTACTATTATCCATTTACCATTTAATGATACAGACTTTAACGAACAGCTCATACCAGGGTGTTCTAAATCCTCAGTGCAAAGAAATCTCAAATTGGCTGCAAAAATACTCAGAAACCTTGAAGCTGCTGTGTTACTTAAAATCAGCAAAACTAGAGAAAGGTGGCATGCAGACATTAAAGCAATCAATATGATGGCCTGGTCTAAAAATGATTCAGGAATGGTGATGTCAAAATAAACTTTTTTTTTTTTAAAAAAAAAAGATCACATCTATATGGGCATCCATTATAAATCTAATTGGGTCAAGTATTTTAATTGCATGTTACAGTGCTAGTATTAATGCCAAAAGGAATATTATTTCACATATCCATGAGAATTTTTTCCAGGTTTTCATATTACATCCTTCCTTCTGATCTGATTCCTTGATACTGCGTCATTCATTTGTGCTGGTTGAGATATCCTACTTGTTTATAACTGCAGAATGTTTAATCTTTATAAATACTCTCTCAGACTTTGAGGTTTATACTTCGAATATATCCAGAACTTTCAGGAAAAGCTTACAATGAACTGACCAACATTGATCTGTAGTACAATAACCAATTGATTTCTGTTAATGCAAATTCCATTCACTGGTTTTAGAAAATAAACACAGGATGATTTTTCCCCACTATCAATGTTTGACGTTACACTCAAGGATACATTTAAATCAGACACACAGAACTCTTGGATTGATGTAAGAGTGTTAGGTTAAACTCATTTTTTTAAAAAATTATATTTTAATCCCTAAAGGATAAACATTTATCCTCTAAGATACAGGGATAAAGATTTTAATGGCATCTTGCTTTGGGATTCAAAATAAATAAGGCAAAGATGAGTTTCCATCTTCTTAAAACTAAATTACAGAGATTAAAATATATAAACACAAAATGAATGTATTCCATTTGCATATTATATTTTGCTCTTAAAGTTGATATTGAAGATTAAGGGTCAGCATTTAATCCTCACCATCCTAATCCCTAAAATTACAAAGACAGGCATAAGTGCATGTCTGCTCCACTAAATTACCTTGAAAGAAAGCAAATTCCGGATGAAAAGGGAAGCATATTTATATTATGGTGATTTAAAATCTGTCGCCTAAACACATCTTCTCCCCTCTATCCATTGACCTAAATTGCACACTAAAAGCTTGCTTGTCTGCAAATGGGCAGCTAACACTTTGAGACAATCCAGAGATTCTTTACTTACGCACAATCATGCCAACTATTTTTCTGACTACAATAAACACTGTCTTGTTCATATTTTGCAGAAACAAGAGTCAAGTTATAAACCAGAAGAATTTCCTTACTTTCCCCAGCCCGATTCCTAGATATAGATAATTCTAAAAATTTAAGATCCTAAGAGAAAAATGCATTACTGAAAATTAGTAGGTCAAGCATGCTCTGACTTAAACAGTTGCAACTCTAAGGGGAATTACACCCCGGTGGATACCATACCACAGAAGAAGCAAAACTGTAACATAAAACATCCCTAGTCTCTAAAGAAAAAATTACTTACGCTAGAATGTTAGTTCCTGCTGTAAGACAGTACCAATGATACTCTGTTTGGCTGCTTCTCTAAAATATTAGGGTTTTCCATAGGTTACATGGTGCAAATGAAATTAATGATGGAGCTGCCATTGACTTGGATAGGACAAGGAGTCAACCCTCACTTGTCCGCTCTGTTACCTTACCAATATTGTATTGCAATGGAGAAAAAAAACAACTGATCCACCACCAAAATACCAGGACATAAAAGACTGAAAGCAAACTGAAGTTCATAGCACTGCATTCTGGATTTTACATCCTGCATTTACCTACTTTCTAATATTGCAGGTTGATAGAAGTGCTACACCATAAGCAGTGAGGTAAAATATCTAAGCTGCACTCAGCCCTTCAGATTTGCCTTAAGAATTGTCTGTCTACATTTGTACCAAGATGTTCTAACACTTATTTTTGTAGAATTATTTTGTAATTTAAGCCATCTAAGAGAGAACAACTTTATCAAGGAGAGAACAACTTTCTCATGATTATCAAACTGAGCAGCTCTGTAATTATAATCATCAAGAGGGCTCTAGTTTCCTTCTTTTGAAGTTTATTTAACATAATTTTATACTCTAAAGGGGAAAAAAAAATCCCTGTATAAAACCTATTAGACAATATGTTTTTTACCTGTAAGGACATTTTTATAACTGGCCATGAGGTTTCTTTCTACTTATCAGAATGTGTGGAGCTACAATGTAGTCACTACACTTAAGAAGACTGAAAAACATCTCAAGCTTAACTAACTGAGTTTGTTTTTGTAACTGTGCACATTCATCCTTTCAAAGCATATTTTAGAATCATCCTAAAATAGTGTCCCCACTAATTTTCATCTTCTGTAGGTATAAAAAAACTCTTCCAAACACAAACCCTTCAATTAAAAGATTCAATCGTCTCAAAAAGAAAAAAACACACAACAAATGCTGCTGTGATATTCGGTATTTCAGAGCCAAACCCCTGCTGCTGGGTCATGATAGTTATAAAAGCAGACTAATGAAAGCAGCGAAATTTACAATTAATTTTAATTCTGATGAAATCATACTGCTCTAATCAACTGCCTATCAAATGTCGGTGCAAATTACACTAACAAAAATAATTATTAAGACAGGTTGGCAGAATAAAATTTTCCATATACTCCATCTGCATAAAGAATGTCTGTGTGGGAATTACTTTTAATGAACAACAAATTACAATTACTAAACTAAATGAACCATCTGCCTTTTTTGTTTGTTTTCACAGTCTCACTGGTACAGGGTGCACTGCCAGCTTAATTGCCATTCAAAATGGCAGACTGACCTATCACCAGACTTGCATGTCCACAACATTTTAACCGAAAAGCTGTAGCAGATGTTTTTAATTTTATGAAGAGGACAAGTATGTTTTATAAATATATTCAAAACATTAAAGGCCGGTGTTTAAATAATAATAATAAGGTATATGCCTATTTCAGACTGGAGGGTTTGTATGACTAAATATCCTAAGCCCTAAATTAGCACATGAAGTATTCATGGACCAAGACTAACAGAAACAAGTCTTGATGTGCTTTATTAATAATTTTATTCAAGTAAATGTTCTGTCTCTAGTTTCTAATAAGTGACCACTTTTTTTCAAAGGGGTACACATGAGGACTTGCGGTAATGACATCTATTAATAAACTTTTACCAAGCATTTTTAAAGTGCTTATTTGGATATGTCATCTGGCATCTGCATTAAAAAAGAAAAATTAAAAAAAGGAAAACCAGTATCTTATTAGCATATGTCTCATATTAGCTGAGCTTTCCCTGCTGAGTTTTTGGGGACCATGATATTGTTTAACAGTTGGAAGATTGACTCTCATCACTGAGGGGAAAGAGAATCTGACCTGGACATGCACTTAAAAAAGAAACACCACTTAGTACTGCTATATGACACAAGAGGGATGGTCGAGGAGAGACTTTTTATTTCCTTATATTACTACCTACTGGCTATATCAGCCATATTTTCTAAAAACCTGGCTCATCGCTTATTATTAAAAAGCTTAAAAATATTTCTAAAATTGAACCTTTTCTGTTGAAGGGGTAAACTGCGAGCCCTAGAGACAAGAGCTTCCTCTTTGCCTGAACTACTGAAATCCTTCAACCTAAACTTAGAAGTACCACTGCTACAGAGAGGGGGGAAAAAAAAAAAAAAGAAAAAGAAAAAGAAAAAAACACACAACATCTTAAAAAAAAAAAAACAACCCACCTGACTGTGTCAGTATCCAGTGAATCTTTCATTTCTCTCTGAGACTGTCCGCAAATGCCACTGTGTTATTTCAGGTTTGAATCCCTGATTCAAAGGACAGTTGTAAAAAGGAGCAAGTAAAAAAGACTCATGTTTATTTTGAAGGGCTTTGGATCAGATCTTTGGGGATGTGATCAATAAAACTAAATACTATTTTTACATTCTGTTTTTAATGTTATTACCATGTTTATTTTCAATTTATTGTAACACTGTGGCAATATATAAGGCAAAATAAGTGTCTAAGAGAATGGACGTCTCTAATGCTTCTGATTATATTAAATCATTTAATGAGCCATATATACAGAGTGATGCAAAGACAAATCAACTTCTATTTTCAGATCTCCATAAAGCTGGATAAGTGAACGTGCCTTAAAATCATTCCTGTTTTAGATCAATGTTATTTATCACTGTCCACACTAGGAGCTACTGTACATTGCTTCAGAATAATAGATTTAGCTGGTCTGCATGCCAGTGTCCACTCACATACCCATGTCTGACTTGGGGATTAAAATAATCCTTATTCCCCTCCCCCTTCTACTCACCTCTGGCTAAGACTGGAAATAACAAAGAAAAAAATTATTCCTCTACAAGGATATTTGACTTTAAAAGATACATTACAGTGCTTACACTACAATGTTATTACAATTAATATTTACAATTAGCTAACTTATAATAACAGTATTGCTAACCACTGCAGAGATATGTGAGGAAGATATGATAAAAACCTATTAAATGTTAGTTTATTCACTGAACAGCATTAATAAAACTGTTTCATTCTCATTTTTACTTTGCAGTAATCTTGTTTCTCTTGCTATTTGGACTTCATTTGAAGAAGCTCTTATTTGAAAGCCTTTGACTGGCTTCCCCATGAGTTCACTTTCCAGGGTCTGCATAGCTTTGTTCGGGCCAACATTTTTTACTCTGTAGTTCTTACTATTACAGCCTGGCTGCTTGGCAAAATTGCATCTCAATTTTCCCTTCAAGGTCTTTCCTCAAATAATCAATGTCTTTTCTTCCTTTCTACTGGAAGAAGCTTTCCTGTTCTTTTGGGTCAAGCAATATTTTTCCCTCTTACAGCTCTTCGTCAAGGCCCACTGACATCCTAAAAGTCTGGGAATTCTCCAGTATTAACGCTCTGCAGGGAAAGGGGAAATACGGAAAAGTGAAAAATACCACGCTCAACAATATGCCCTTCCCTAAAGAAGATTGATCCCTCTATTGCAATCCAAATCTGCTCTCCCACACTCTGTCTGCATTACAGAAAGTAGTAGTGTTTCCCAGGCAGAGTCCAAGTGCATGCCCTGCCATATCCCAGCTCTGTATCAGGATAAATCCCTGTAGTGCACCATCGTACCTCCACTTCCCCCATTCCCTTTTAGACCACATACAGATTGACTAGCCAGGGCTGGAGAGTCGCCATGCAAGACCCAGAGAGTAATCTGGACACAACCTCGGTAGGTCTGGATTGTTTATTCTGATAATAACAATCACAACACTGGAGTTTGTTTTCCTAATCCTTGCTCAGAGCAGAGTGCACCGAACAATTAATAACGGCTACCGCACAGAGTTAACATGTTACTGCGATGCCGACAAAACTGCAGTGCAAAACAGTAACCAGAGCCAAGCTGTATCTCCCATGGTCCCATGTGGATTCTGCAGAAACTAGCTACCACAAGAGCCAGGCAGCAGATGCCCCGTCCTCTTCCAAGAGGTGGAATAAAATTGTTGAGCTTCCTAAAAACGTAGAGAGGTGCTGTGTGGTACTGAATCATAACTGCTCTTAGAATGATCTATAAAGTGTTTCCAATAGTCATCTGAGTTTAAAAAATGTATTCAAAGTCTGTACCTTTACAAGCTTTACTTATGATATCAAATTATCTATGGAGTAATGCTGATGAATTATTACTCAAATGCGAAAATGCAAGTCCACAGGTCTATGAATGCTCATCTGAAGGGGAACTTTCTGTCATGTTCTTTGAGCAGAAGCAAATTAATTAGTTGCCAAATGGCCCTTTCTGTCTATTGTTTGTACTTCCAAATTAAGTAAATGAAACACTAATTATGACGCAGACACTCCCCTCCCACGCTGAGTGATAAGTTGACAAAGATAAAAAAAAAAAAAAACCCAGATGTGCAGATTCGGTTGTTTACTGCTGGAGTAGTACCTTGCCTTAGCAAGACTAAAATTGCCAATAGAAAGGCATCTTATTTCCATTTGAAACACTCAGTTCTCGTATTCATTTTTGAAGTCTAATGCCATCCTCTGAGAACTGAGGGAGACAGAGAGATGGAAACATGGGAGTAACACTATGAATCATACCCTTGGCCCAGCTATTCTAGCATGCTGTCTGTGCAAGTAGCTAATATCAGATTCACAGAAAAGCAGGGTACAAACACAAGCCCTTAGAGAGCCTAAATGCATGTGCAGTCTGACAAGGGATCCTTGCCTGACCCTGGAAGACAGTCTGCTTATATCCTGACTTTAACAATAATAATAGAGAACCAAACGTTACTGTATCTTTTTGGTTTAGCCCACATAATCAGAAACATCATTAGTGTTCATCCCCTTATCCTTCTTAAAAACCCTGATAAACTGTTTATCTGGATAACCCCCCACTGCAGCGGTGAATTTCACAGGCTGATTATTTACCGCAGAAAACAAGAGTAGCTCTGAGTTTCACTGAAAGCCACCTCCTACTACAGTGTCGAGTAAAGGGAGCACATGGCTGGGTTTCACTCTATCCTTCATCATTTTATATACAGCCCTAAGCCATACCACCTTGTGCTGTGATCCCTTCAGATCTCACAGGCTAAAGCAGGGTCAGTACTTGGAGGGGAGATCTCCAAGGAAAACACGAGTGCTACAAAAAAGAGTTTTGGTAATTCATTGATGGTGCTCTCTGTCTAAATTAGTAATGAGTCAGTGCCCTAGCTTGGTGTTTAACAGCACTGTCCTGTTAGGAAATGTTTTCTTTTGGTTGAAACAAAGAACAGATTTCATAACTGCTTGTACTTAATAAAGTTTTTAAGTACGTGGCACATTTTTTTCAAAGGAGGAAGAGTGTTAAGACAAATGTCTTGGCCAAATTTCAACTTGTAATTATGTTTTGCCTACCTACAGGCAATTCCCTGTGCAGTTTCACTTGAACACAGATTTTTTTTTTTTCCACCTGCCTTGAAAATACTTGCAGTGCAATGCTTCTGCACACGGTTAAACACAAGCTTCCTTCCAGTCTACCAGTATGTACATGAAGATGGCCCTATATGCACTTAGGCTAACACAGAATGGAGGAGCACTGAATTTAATTAACATTGTTAAAACATTTTGAAAGCCTCTGAATAAAGGCTTTACAGAAGTGTAAAGTATTACCATGGTTCCTACAGTCTATTTATTTAGACTTAATAAGATTCTCTTCCTACACACACGCACACACAAAAGCCACCAGCTTTGCCAAGTAAAAGCACATTAATAAATAGTACTGATATCCAAGCCATCAAAATTTCTTTTTGCCTAAGAACAAACTTTCCCACCATGGGCACCCTTTACTCCCTTTATCCTGTGAGAATCTGAAAGACAAGTGAAATTTGCTATGTGGTGGAACGATCAAAAATTAAAAACTTTGATCAAGAAAGCAAGAAAGCAGATGTTGTATTTGCCAACCACTCTCTGAAAATACAAGCTTCCAGCATCTTTGAGATTACACCCAGGGCACTGCTAGTTGATCTGAATTACATATGTGAAAGTGAGGTTTTCAGAGAGAATCAGAGTCTGACTCATTTAAGCCTTTATAGGTTGAAACAGAGTGAAACTGCAACTAGGAACAAGTTGTGAAAATTGGAATAGATCTGGGACAGCAGCTGCAAAATACTTGCTGTCAGAAGCACTGGCTAAAGGAGAGACAGCTGTATTCCTGGCAGCTCAAATCTCCCAAAAGTTTGGAGGTTTACCTCTCTTTTCCCAGCAAATCTGAAGGTGGCAAAATGTGGGCCACTAAGTTCTGTGTTTAGAATTAAAGCATCAGAAGGAGAGCTGGAAAATACTGGATATATTCATCTTAAATTCCTGAATTAGTTCTTTCCATGCCCCACCTCTTGGCTGTTTGTTTTCCATTAATTTCTACGAACTAAATCTGCTGACCTAAGCAAGGAATTTGTTTCAGAAACAGCTATGTTTAAATGCATACTGCAGAATATCCGAGGAAAGCACATCCTGAAAGTGTAAACTGAGCATTCACGAAACAGCCAATTTCTAATGGTACATTTGCAATCAATCAGGGAACAGAAATATACCATGTGTCAAACCAAAACTAACCAACAGAGCACAAAAGTTTAAATGTATTAAATATTGCAGATGATTGTAGGTTGAGCAGCAGCAGCAGGACTGAGCACAATTTTTTGGAAGATATTTCTAAAACAAAAGAAATTGAGAGAAGCTGATTTGAAAGAGAAGCAACATCCATCCATTTAGCACTCGGCCATATATAAATGATGAAGGCATGCTTATCACTCCTTGGGTTATCTCAGTAGCCAAACGTAGAATCCAGCTTACGACTGTGGGACAGCTACACGATGCTGCCTTGGCCATTTTTACCAACTGTTGAATCCCACCAGCATGCCCTCTGTTTACAACACAGCTGGTATATCCAAACACCAAGCCTGGTAAGATGCTGAGTCAAACAATTTATTTCACCATGCAAGTCTGATGAAATAGTTGTGCAGATGAAAATCATCTGCATCTTGGAGACACCCCCACCTCAAGCGCAGATGATTCTCCTGTAATGGCCTTGGGCATATGTTGATGAAGAAGGGTGACAGACTAGAACTCAGCAATACTCCACATGGGAGCACATGAGTGCACCCACTGGGCTGATGAACAACCACCCCAAACTGCCCCCACTCTCGAGTCCTCCTGCAAAAAAAGAATGGAGTCACTCAAGAGTAACTTCATTTATTGCTCTCATCGCCTTCAGCTATTCATCAATACCACTTTATCATCAAATGTATCAAGACTATCTGACAGATCTACAATAATAGGCATGCCTCTGATAGTGTCTAAGGGGTAAAGAAATGCCCTGGTTCCTGTGTCATCAAGTGTAGCTAGTAGCACTGATCCTGCCTGTCGTTTTGCCTTTAAATATAGTAATTCCACATGCAGGTGTATTGAAGGGACAGTAGTTTCATCAATTGCGGCCTGAATGTGCACTTTCAGTCAGTCCTAATTTGACTCTATCTTCTGCCAAGAAAGTGAAAGTAGGTTAGAGTTACCAAGTTAAACTCTCCACATTTTTTCATTGTAATTGACTTCAAACATTCTAAAACATATATACATATATTCATTTCAATAATTAATACAATTAGTTGTGCACATGAATATTTAATGAGTCTTTCCACTAAAGGTTGAACAGTTTAAGGGACTGGTAATAGGAAACAATATTTATTTCATTGGTGGGTTTTAGAGTCCTGAAAATGAAAGACAGGAAAGATCTGTTCCTTCTTGCTAGTACAGGGTTATTCCCTGTAGTGATTTGGCCAGATTAAAAATCAGCATTTAAATAGAAGTCACCAATTCAAAAGAATAGTTCAAATATGGAGTGATTACAATGCTTTTTCCTGCCAGCTGTCTAGCGGTCCATCAGAAATGGTCTGGCACTCTCACTCGGTTTTTTGATTGGGGCATAAGTCATCAAAAGTCACTATTGCCCTTATCAGGATTGTTGCTATCAGCAGAAAAGCCAGGAAGTGATAGCTCAGGTACCAGTACCCCTCCTCTTTACCCTAGGATCATGCTTGCATTCAAGTCATTATACTGAGAGATTCTGCACCAATGGTCTGCAGTTAGCAGATATCAGTTGTCTGCCCTTTCAGTGCAATCTTGAGAACTAAAATTCATTAAAATAATTTTTAAAAATCAGTGCACAAATTGAGACTGAACTATTTAAAGATACTGTTGAACTGCAAAAGACTTGTGAACATTAGAATTAAAAGAAACTCTGAGGATTTGTACTACAGTGTACTACAGTGTCTAATTTCATTTCAATGTGAATTTTACATTTTGATCACCAAGTAAAAGTGAATTCTTTAAAACGCATTAATAGGTTTTGATATGCATCTGCCATTGTTTATTATAATATATATTATTATTTATAGCAGCATAACCCACACAAGTTCCCAAAGGGTTAATGCAACTAGATGAGCTGAAATTCATGAGCATAATCCTAAACAACTGAGTAGAAGTTCTATCAGGTCTATTTCATAGCATCAGGGATTACTGCTAGCAGTCTAATCCTACTGAGCCTAAGGGAGGTACGTTGTATTGTATTTGAAATCCTGGCCAGGAAAGAACGGAAGGTTAAATGGGTGCCTTGCTCTGTAATCAAATATCACAGGCACTACTTATCTATTCAATGAACAACTAACGTAGAAAATCAATTAGGAAACAAATAGCTTCTTCTTTTGAATTTTTTTTACCTAACAAAAAGAGAGACTGAGGAGTAAATGGTTTTATAACATATGTTTAATGAAACTCTATCATACTATCCACTATAAAATAATTCTACATGTAGACTGGCAAACATTAACTAGAAGGCACAAAACTCCCCATAGCAACTGCTGGTGTTTTAATGCTGTTTCTTTAAGTGCTAGGGCTATTTTCAAGGTTAGCATGTATTTTAACACCAGCAATTGAGCATCTTCTCAACGTATAAAGCAGCACGCAGAAACTACGCATACAAAAATATTAACTGACTGCAGATAATTGGACTGTGCTCAAATGAAATCACAAATACATATCCGGTTGTTTGTAACTGAACATCTTAAATTATGTATCAGTTGTGAAGAGCATTTCTTCAGCTGTGCATCATCTTTTGTTCACTTGGTTAAAATCCCAGGAGCACTGAAAAAGGCTGAAGCTCCTGCTGGTCTTTGTTCCCAGCGGGGAGAAGTCCCTTTTGGTGGTCTTGAGGTTAACACCCTACCCGCCCCTCCCCATACCTGTCATTCTGAATAGACTTCACAGTCTGTGCACACAGACAAACAGCCTGACCTGGCCAGCTAGCTTGACCCCTGGGCAGGAAGAAGATCACATCTGGTTATTAATATTGGGACATTAAAAAAATGTAATCTTCAAGGCACTCGGAGACGCAGCCTGGCAATTATACAGTATGCACTGGATGTCAGTCAGGGAGCATGTTAGCCTGATATTATGTCCAAGAATGCTAAAACATTCATTTTGCTCTGATGAGGGGTTTCAAACACAGTCTCCCTCTGTATCTCTGAAAGCTGGTAAGAGAAGTTAGCCCAAAGCACTTAAGTCTTTAGCTAATCTGTTCTTACACTTCCCGATTTTTAGTCTGTTTTACACAGTTTTATAATGTAAAACATGTGTACCTGAAAACTGATGTAACTAGAAAAAAAACAGTGGAGGAAGGCACCTGATAAATGGAACAAAAAGTCTCATTATTATAATTGTGTTAAATGTGCCCCCATTACATTCTCTGAATATTTTACTACTATCCAGACTTTTTACTTCATTCATTCCAGACATCTGCATATTAGATGGTTTAAACACACTTAGTTTATATAATTGGCTAAAATATACAGAAACACATTTGTACATGCTTGTGATATATATTATATACATATGCACGTACACAAAGCTTTATATAGCACAGATTTAACAGTGTCATGTGTGAAATCTTAGTGCCAGCAAACTCAATGGAAAATTTACCTTTTGCTTCAGTTGGGCCAAATCTTAACCCTTTTTAAATGACAACACAGGGTCTCACTAAGATATGTACTGAGACTATCAGACCCCTGGTCTGAAATCTTCATATAGCCAGATAATTATTTCTATTTGCCCCATTGGTTATGCCTAAAACAGAATGAAAGGTCATGGTCTGGAGCTCTTAAATGCTGTATTTTGCTGGCATCCCAGCCTTATTGATGCCACATGGAAGATTTCGGATTGCCAGTGTGAACCCAGCACAGGTCCAGCAACCTTCACAAAGAATGCTCTGATCCCCCAAGATGCACTTCTACACCTGTCATGTGGAAGGTAGAGGAGTATGGGCTTCAGAGAAGTCTCAAGTCAGTCAGGTGTCAACATAATCTCTGTGCTTGAAACCAGACCTAAAATTGTCTCCAAGGGTAGTTATTATTAATGCTCCCAACCCAGATAGCTTAAATCAGCTGTCATTAGTTTGGTTTTGCTGCAAACCACCATCAAGTCTTTTTCCTTGCTTCCTTGCAAATGGAAAAATTTCTTTTTAAATTACATTGGGCCAACACCCAGGATGGACCTTCTACCAATGATGTGTTAATCTTGTGATCTGTGAGTCTGAAAAAGGAGTTTTATAGCACTGGAGGTGGGAAGTTTCCAGCTTTCCAACAGAATGCTAGCACTTGTTTTTAGCTCTGATTGATAGGCCTTGAGATGTCAGACCTTCAAACTGAAACCCTATTATGTATGGAAAAGCTATTATAGGAAAAATGTAAGACGTTTCTAAAATATATTAGTCACAAAGTCACAGTGGTGTTTTTTCCTCAGTATTAGTGGAGCTTGGCTTGGTACATGCAGCCATATGAAAAAAGAGTATTGATACAGTTAAAGAGTGCGCTACAAATTTCTCACATATTTTTCCTAATGCAAAATATGCAGGAGGTTCAAAATGCATGATAGTTTCCTGTGGGATGGTCAGCATACCTTTTTCTGTCTTTATTGCTTAAAACAACACGGCCAACTCAAGCTCGAGACAGTAAAACCTTTATCCCACTCATCCCAAATAATTAGAAATGCATATTTGATAATGTACACAAACACTCACATATGTATACACAAGAGAAAGTGGGAAAGATTATTGGCAGAAAAGGGAAAAAATATAAAGGAGCTTGGGGCTTGGCAAGAGTGAAATTGGGCTAAGTACTGCAGAAATGACACCGTTCCAGACATAGATGCCACTACGAAAATAGACACATAGAGATGGTGGTAGAGCAGGAAGAAGAAGAATGTGGTGAGGTGGTAAACACTGGCCGTATGTGTGCGCAACTGAGGTTGCAGAGAGTAAACCACGAGGCAAGGATGACACTATGCACAGTCCTGAGGGAGCTGGCGTTTTGGAGTGAAATTCCAAGCTTGAGGCAAGAGAGGAAATGTTTCTGACAGGTTGGGGCCTTTCAGGGTGGAGGCTTTCTGGTTTTAAATAGTAGCTGCTTGAAAAACGCTCACAAATGTGGAATAATTTAGGAGGAGAAACAGTCTATGGATGAGGTGACCTAGTGTGTATGCTCACAAAGTATGTCATGGTTATCAATACTCAGCAATCTGTTTTGATCTGTAAAAGGTATTTAGGAGGTGGATTTCGTTCTAACAACACACACTCTGTATCAAACAGGGAAGCTGTTTTGGTGAGAGGGAAAACACTTCCAAATTCAAATCCTTTCCTCTTTTTCACACCCTCTTTGCAGAGCAGTCTCTCTGACTCTGCCCTTTCTCTAGAGCACCAGAAACAAATGGAAAAACCCTAGAAATAAACTTTGGGAGAAAAACAGAAACAGCAACCATCAATTTCAGCAAGAAATTACCCAAATAACAGAACTTTTTAAAGTGGATAATTTCTCACAGTAGTGACAAACCACAGTAGTCAAACCACAGGAGAGCCATGTCCCAGTCAATTGACAGAATTAAGAAACACTGTCATTTTGGAAAACTCCTGGGCCAACTCCATTCTTGGAGTAACACTACCGAGATCAGCAATACTACAACAAAGATGGATTTGGCCCACATTTTTCCCATCTCTTTCCTCTCATCACCATTTTAATAGGAAACAAACAATTTTTTTAAAGCTTCAAACAAATTCTACAGTGGATAAAAAGTCACACAATCGGTAAAACCCCTGTATTTTTCCTGTATCTTTGCAAATGTTTAGACTTTTGTTTAACAATATGACCTATCTCATACTAAAGAAAACACCTCACAGACTCCGCTCATGCCATTGGCAGCTGAATATCTTGTCTTTGTGGCAAATTGAGGAAATAATCCTCACCAAAAACTAAATGCTAGATGAAAATTTGGGGGATGGGGTGTGTGAATGAGAGCCGGGTATATGTTTTAGCAACTAAAAAGAACAGCCGGTGCTTGGAAACAACTGCCATGGTTCATCAAGCCCAGAACGCCCTGACACAGCCCAGCCAGGCTCCCTGCAAGGTGAGCACGTGAGAAATGAAACCTACCTGAGCAAGGGATCAAAATGCAGGACTGCAATCAGACCCTACAGTTTGCGACAGCAGCTGCTGCCTTTCTGTCCCAGGTAAAAACCTTCCTGCGGTCACCAGCATCCCCCTGCGCCAGCTCTGCCTGGCAGCTCCCCATGGCTCCCTGTGCAGGGGGGATTTCACTCCCACCACAGACGCACTTGGGTGTGCTCTAGCCACTGCCCTTCCCAGTCCTTCTCCCGACAGATCCCCTGCATGGCGCGCGGCGGGAAGGACAGTGCACACAGAGCTGGCTCTCTGCCAGCCGGGGACTCCCTGAGCAGAATAACCCTGCGCTCCCCCACAGCAGCGAACTTGCATCAAATCTCCAATTTCTTTTGCTCCATTAATGGCAGAAAGGGAGCTGAGCCAAAGTTAGAGAGGGTTGTCCTGTGACCATGTGTTTGTCATACGTTTCCGTATTTCAAGTTTTCTCCAATGACTAATACCCGCTTTAAGAGTTTCAAACAGAAGTAAACTATTCTAAGATGCAAACTGCCGGAGATAGTGAGAACCATTTAGAAGTATTTCATTATACAGGGCACAGGAAATAAAAAAGGAGAAAACCACCAGTTATGTACTTTAATTTTCCAGAAGGAGGGAGGGGGGAGGATCTAAAGTATTTCAAACCTAATTTTGTGAAAAGATATTCAGTGAGCTACAGCCAAGATAAATGCATATCAACATGCCTCTTTTGCTTTAACTAATTAGCAGTGTTAGAGGGTTCAGTAGCGACATTTCAGCAGTAATTGATCCTCTGATGCAATTTTTGTGTATTTCAAACTAGCCAATACATCCAGCCAAGAGGGCTGTGCAAGGACGGGGGCTGGCAGTCAGCACAGAGGAGCCGGTCACCGCCTGAGCGTGACCTTGGACCCCGGGATGCTAAACACAGGCAATCAACAGGAGCCGCTAGCACTCAGCATTTCTGAAAATCAGACCCCTAATCCCATCACTTTTAGCACTTCCTTCACCACTGGCAGGTAGCACAGCTAATTTAAATTCAGGTGGCACCTACTCTAAACTAGTGTTTATATATACTCACGCAGGGAATTGGGAACTTCCTGGCTTGCTCCGAAATTAGTATTTCATTTCAAATTTTGTGCTGACTTGGTGGGGAGAGCGTTTGGCATCATATTTTCACATTACTTCACACTACATACAGGGTAACTTAGTTACTGTATCTTTCTTTCTCTTCTAAGCCCTAATGTGAAAGGTTTTAACGTCAAGCAGCATGAAGGCCAGAACAATCCAAAAGTCAACACAGCTCCCACAGTATGAGTTCAACCACAACAGACATCCCATCTGTATTTCATGGTGTACCTTGATAACAATCAATAATACATTAAAGTTTGCACTGAACAGTATAAAAAGAGCACACTACAAAGAGTCCATTTGAGTTATGCTTCAGCCTTGTAGTCCACATGCAGAAACAATTTCTTCTGTTTTGCATCAGCAAATGAATATCTGGGGTAAATATTTGCAGATAAATGGCTAATTAGCTATTTCTTTTCTTCAGGCTTAACGAATAGTTAACTGCCTTCGGGTATTTGCACCCCAAGTCACTATGTATAGCAATAAATGTGGGAAAGCAACAAGAAGCAGCTGTCTGAAGAGACAGGCAATGTGACATGGGGGTAAACTGGATTATTCTCTCCCTCGCTCTCTTAATATTAGGGGGAAATGAATTCTTTCACAGGGTAATTCAGAGCTGGAGTATTTCTTTCTCAGCTAACTAAGCAGGAATCGGCCTAACCACTTAATGTAGGCACTAACACAGAGGCAAAAAAGTCATGGATTAGAAACGGACAGAGACAGAAAACAAGCTAGAGGAACTAACAGGCCATTTATCAGAACAAAAGTTACGTCTGGGTCTTCTAACATCAAACCAGGACTGATCTTGCAGAGGGCATAAAAGAATTCATACCAGTAAAGACCAGCCAAAGAACCATCAGAAATGCCAAAGAGGTTTAAAGCTAGCTGAGCAGGCAGGTGAAATTCAGTATTGACAAACGAATGCAAGACAATGGATATTAGAAGGAATAATTTGAACAAACAAGTTACTGGTGTCTAAGTTAAGTGTAACCACTCTAGGATACTTGGGCATCAGTATGAAGGGGGGCATGGGAAGAGAATGCAATGAAAGGCAACATATTTCCAGCACAGAATGCAACAGGATTTGTTTAAAGCAGATTGTATTTTTGGATGCACCAGGCATGGGACAGTAAAATCATACAGCTCCACTGAGAACAGCGTGTTCAGTTCTGAAATATCTGTATATCTCAAGAAAAGTTTAGCAGGGGTAGAAGGAGTTCAGCAATCAGTGATGGGATTAGCAGAAATGTAGAAAAACTTACACTAAAAGCAACACTGAATAGATTGAAATTCTTTGGTGCATGAATAGTGTAAGTAAAAGAGAGACATGATAGAAAGATCATAAAATAATCATAAAGATTATTATGAAGATATAAAGATTATATAGAAAGGTCATAAAACAAGTAAGAACACATGATCTTTCTTGTTCTATTACCAGATGAATAAACAAACTAAACTTAATAACTTATATGAATGACATAAATTTTTAAAAGCTGAAAAATGATATTTATATGCAGGTTAAATTAACCTGTGGAACTCCTTTCCACCGCATGTGATTGAGCCAAGAGTTCAGTTTATAAACTGATTTGATATTTGTGTACATATAATACCACACAAAGACCACTTTTGGGGAAAAAAAAAAAAAGATACTTGAATCCTTATGATGTTAATTCATTGCTCTTTAAGTACAGAGGACATACGAGAAGAAAAATAATTTTCCTGTATGAGCAACATTATTCCATATTTGCCCATGAAAGATTTTTTTTGCTCTGCTCTGAGAAGCAATTGTTGTTAGCCAGTCTGGAGCAAAGAGATTAGATAAGGTGGACTAATGGTATATTTGCTGTGATAGGACAATGATTGCATACTTGGCCTATCAACGTGTTGTTGCTTCTAAAATAGCATTCTCTTCTGTTATGGACAGCCACTGCAAGAGATGTACTTGACTAACTTTATTTGCAATGGAGTATTTTTCATTAGGACAGGTTGGAAAGATATCTCATGATTAAGTGACTCAGAAACTGCTCCAAAGAAGAAAGAAATATTCTTTACACCCAGACCAAATTCTGATAATTTCAGCCCTAGAAGTGTCTATAAGAAAATTATGAGTAACTGGGAGAAGGAAATTAGAACAGAAATGGAAATCCAACTTTTACTGCAGCAGACGCTGACATATACAGACCTTTGTACAGTATTATAGCAGGTGACAGTAGCAGCCTGGGGTATGTATGGACACACATAGTTTTAAAATCTGTTTATGCTCTTGGGAAGTGTCCTCCTTCACAGCTGTCCACAAAGCGAAGGTCTTGCAGCTCTTAGCAAAGCTTCACTTTCTTTATATACCAGCACGAGGATGTACCATCATCATTCTGCACTATCTGCCTGTATTAAGCACACCAGCCTAACAGACAGAGCACCAGGATCAAAAAATATTACAAGCTACAACTTGTAATTTACGTTTTATTAACATAAAAACCCTACCCACATTTAATATAATTACTACTTATTTCTTGTTGTACTATATTGTATTTTGCCCACAAACGTACACATGGAAGTTTATCCAATAAAATATGTCTCCTGCATTGTGCCCAATTCTTGCTAAAACCAACAGAATTGGTATTACTCAGCATTTCACACCAGCCTCTTCACTATGCTTCCTTACAAAATCTGACTGGAGCATTGCTCCAGTGGTACCCCAAAGGAGAAAAAAAAAAAATGCAGAAAATGAATTTGTCTATCTAGCAAGATAGAACCAATACAGTCTCAAGAGCTGTGTATCAAAGCTCAGTCCTGTATGTATGAGGTCTCTAAGGTTTTATTCCCATCAACCGTCCTATAACTTCACAATTCTGGCATTTTGTCTGGATGCATAGTCCAAGGGAAAGTTTCTCCTAAATCACTTAGCAAAAGCAATAGCAAAGCTGAAGTACACATATGCATGTCAAAATATAACTTTCCTGTCACGTCTCAGTCTTTTTGGGTTTTTTAGTGCTCATTCTTAAATACGTGGAAGAGATGGTGGAGAAAAATCCCACCTGGGAGAGTCTGGTAAACTGTAATTACAATTTTAGAGAAGACACCTGTAGTGAGTTGCGTAATATCAGCTAAAATCTCCTAAGGGTAACAAGAAAATCTATGTTGCAAGGCTGGGAGGGAGTGGCTGCTAAATCCATAGCTGCAATCTATTTATGCACATATACACATGCACTCACATTGACATAATACTCTTACATACACTATACACCGCTTCTCTACTTTGAATCTCAGTCAGAAATAATTACATATTTCTCTTAATGTCAGAATGAAAGAACTCCAGGCACAAAAAACAGCTGTTATACAGCCAATTTGTGTGTTGAGCATACTGAATAAATGAGGCTGATCCTCTTTATGCTGCTTTTGCTCTCCTCCTTGCTCACTCTTCCTGCTCTGCAAGAGGAGCTACAGGCTCGACCTCACTGGGCAGGCTGCGCATTGCAAGCTGTGTCCCAATAGTCTGGTACAAAGAGTAGCCTTATACATCCTCACGCAGGACAGCACGCAGGCTGGGATCCTAGACACCATTTCAATGGAAGAACATAGGGATTCTCTAAACCGTGATCTGAGAGTACCTTTCTGCTTTAGCAGTATACCATAAGCGGAGTACAATGCATGCTATTTTTTACAAAGACCATTATGTAGGACTAGATGAGAGCCAGACAACATCTGAACATCAAATTAAATATACATGAAATATAATGTGAAAATTATTTCTCTACTGTTATATTTTTAATTTAAAATAAAAAAGAATAGGTTTGAAATTACTACTCTGCTAGCCCACAACTTGTTTGTGGGTTTTTTTGGGTTTTTTTTTAAATAAATGTACTTCTCTATACTGTATAAGTACATACAGTAGGCATATACATTATGTATAGCTATGTATAGCTGACTACACAATGTGTTCTTTGAACATTCGTTTCTCTTTATACATGTAAGCACAACAGCATAATCTGAATTACAGTAACTAAAACTTGCAGTGGAAATTAAATTTCATAAAACATTTAAAACCTTAAATGAATATAAACCCAAAAGTACTATAAAAATTGAAATATCCTTTATTGTGAGGTTTATGTTTAGCAATAAATTAGAATAACTTTTTTTTATCATTGGAAACAGCTTTCTTCACCTAAACAAACAAGAAGAATAAGATTAAGCAAAACATGTCTTGGCTCCTCAGATGTGCAGACATATTCCAATTTCCTTTCCACAATGATTTTTATGCAAATCAATGCTGCACAATCTCCTGACCTCTTTTACCATCATACTGGGACAATGACAGTTCAATAATTGGACTGGCACATATCTAGGATATTTGATTTTAAATTAAAAAGTTAGTGCAGGACAATTGAAATGAAAAGAATGTGACTTTCTGTTAATTCCGGACTAATCAAGTATCAACATTTCATGCCAAACAGAGTAAAGCAAACAAAGTGATTGGGGCTGTTAGTCCATTCGTCCCCATATGCATATTCTTCACACCCCCCACCTCAGTTGTTAATTCCTAACAACGATGCTTTCATCCAGAACAAGGATAATGAGAAAAACCCAAGCAGTGTTCCTTGGGGAACTGTTACACTAAAAGTTACCTAAGGACTAAATCCCACTTGTGCCTCCTGCACGTGATAAAGATGAGCAAAGCATTCAATATCCCTGGCTGATTTAAAATCCAAATATGCAAACAGCATTATGGAATCCAGACAGACTATTCTGCTTCGCTGATGACAGATGCAGAAAAAAAGCTAGTCTAATTAAGATTTTGACTTTGAACGAGCAGAGAAGTGGACACCTCGCTTTAAAAAAGCGGTGCATAACCCCAGCTGAAGAGCAGGTGCTGCACGGTATTTGCATTTCCTGCAGAGGATGCTAGCTAGCAGGACCAACCAGCTGACCGTGAAAATTCTTGGCCCTAAGTGACCCAAGGACAGACTATAAATCCACCCTATAAAATATAGTAAAAGCCCCGTTTGTTCTTCCACCCTTTCAATATGTGATGTTATACATTTGTGATTATTTCATTTTATTGGGCTCTTTAGAAAGCTGTTTATGATCATTTGTGGACAAAACAAAGGCTCATTGTAAACTCTTTTTTAAATAAGTTGGAAGGTCAATATGAAACAAAGGGCACCACTTTCATGACTGCTACATGCAAGCTATGCTTGTGTGTGTAGTATTACAGTGCATTTCAGCAAAGGGATAGAGTCCTAGCTAATTACAAAGCTAACATATAATAGTATTGCATTAGCAGCCCAAGGAATTCCTATTGAATTGCATACATCTGAAAACAGAAAGACGTGCTTGTGCTGAAACTTAATTATCTTGGCAAGAACTGTGAGGGCCAGATTCTCAGAAGACATAAACACAAAGCTCTGCTTTACACTCCTGAGGACCTAATTCTTTGTTTATTCAGATAACCTCCATCAGATAAAACTTACCATTTGGATTGACTAATTTGCCTTATTATTTATGGTATCTGCAGCTAAGTAACACAATTACTACTCAGCCTGTGAGTAGGAAAAAGAATACTGCTGATCTACAAATACAAGGTCTGAAAGAGACAATCAGCGTGCTCTGCCAGGTTAAAAATGTTAATGCTGTTGCATTCCAACCTAGGCAAAGAAGACAAGCCTTTTTCAAGGACAGTTTTGACTGAAATTCTTTTTTATGGGTTCAAAGTAAAACATTATGGTAAAAAAATGAATACAGCTTTGTTTGTTTCTTCAGTCATCGTTAGCAATAGACATAAAGGTATTCTGTTTTTGAGCCCATATGGAAAGATCATCAACACTTTCTGCTTCTGGGTCCTTTGCCAAAATACCATATCCCACATGCCTTTTACCTTAAAACATAAAAGAAAAGGTGTTGTTCTGGTCAAATAAAGAAATAATTTTTACTAACATACGTCTAATGTTAAAGCTGCCTAAATCCTGCCAAAGACATTAAAACACCATCTGCAAAACAGATTTTCATTAAATTGATCAGTTTAAAGTTAAGCAGCTAGGCAGATGATGCTTTGGAGCTAACCTTTAACCTTCAACCTTCTTAAACTGAAATCAGGTCACTCCTTTTGGGTAATATCTTTGCCGTTTGAGAACATGAGAGGTAAAGTGATCTATCCAAATTGAACTGACAATCATAGCATTAATAGTGTTAAGGATCAATATTTTGTCAATAAAGGGAAAACCAAAGTAGTTTTCACACAGCTGAGTACTACTCTGCTAACTGCTGCCTGTCACTTTCCCTGAGTTCCTAAATAGTTGCATATATGACGTAATCTACGGTAAATATCTAATATAAAATTAATGTCTTTTAAGGCTGTTATCAGCTAATTGAATAATATTTTTTATAGACTAATTTTAAATATTCATTTGTGGTTAGAAATTGATCCTGTTGTTCAGTTACTTGGTTAACTAAAACTTCTTTTCAGCCACTCCAGTTTACTTTGCAAAAAGGATACCCTGTATTTATTTATTTATTTATTAAAAGTATTTGGAAACTATTTAATGAGCACAGGACACGATATATGCGGTTCCCTGAATCAAAAGCTATTTGACTAAGCTACAAAATGGTTTCCTTAAGAGCAGTTCCAGCTATATGTACTTTATATCCACAGAGATAGATCACCGTCCTGCCTCAGCTTCCCAAATCTGCAGAAGTTGAACGCTTCTTCCTGCAGCGTGGACATGCACTCTGTTGCTATAGAGGCTTTCTCTGTTTGCTGGTGGAGTCACTGAATGCTTCTTGATGGATGCTGCGAAGGACTCGCAACTGGTCTGTGGTTTAATTTGCTAATGTCGAGCTCCACAATTCCAAATGTAAGTCTTTGGGAAATTCATTTAGCCCAAGCTGAGTTCACTCAGGGTAAGGCTGTCTTTGTTCTGGTTCCTAGCAGCTGCGTTACCAACACCATTTGAATACTGTGTTTCTGTAACAAGCAATCAGGCCATTTCTTTTTTAAATAACTTAAAAAACAGCTAAAGGTTTCACTTTGCCACATTTAGAATCTAGCTCTAAAAGTGACATTTCAATACTGCCTAAAATTATACAGCCTCAGAAGAGAAGCTCTGATGTTCATGGTTGCTTTAAATGCTACAGTTATGAAAAGCCATCCTTTTATTCCATCTATACGTAAGCACAGGAAGAGAAATCAAGCTGTTACGGCAACATTTATAAAAAGAAAATTCACTAAAACAGTAACATTTAAATAAATATAAATGACTAAAGAAAAAACTTTGAGGTACTTGACAAAGCAAAGGAACAAAGTCACAGATTTTTTTTCTGTGCTTTCAGATGGTTTTAGTATTAAAGTTTTTATTGCCAAACCATATTCACAGCATCTTCATTTTAAAAGAGTTGGAGGAGCTGCTTGAATATAAACACAATTCATGAATATTCGGTAACACTCCCAAGGTATATATCTGTTATTTATACAAATTAATGTTCTTTTTTTCCTCAGGTGCTCTAAAAGTTTGTCTGATGTATCAAGAGAAAAAAAGTTTACAGTTCTCTTGATGTCAACAGCTTCACCAAGACCTGACAAAACTATCAAGTCTGCTAGCAGATAACTTTACAGACTTTCAAAATCTCATTTATTTCCACCTTGAGGCCTGAATGTACATCCACAATTAAAAGTAAAGTTTTCTGGGTGACGTACAGAGGCATTACATTCTGTAATGCATGTTATAAAGCATACACATCTAGAACATTTTGGTTATTTGAGACACATTGTAGTACTGCCAAGCCCAAATCTTAAAAAAACCAATAATATTAATACCCCAATTGATATTTTAAATAAGTCATTCCTCTCCTTCAAATTAGCCTTAAAATGAGATTATATAAAAATCGCGTGTGCACGTGTACATGTTATCTGCTTTCTGAGAGTTCTTAAGCCTAGCTGGGTTCAAATTTCAAGCTTCTCTAAGAAGTCATGAGAGACAGAAACTTTTTAAAAAGCTGAGATTTTCACTAGCAATCCTAGGGACAGGTCTTAAAAAATACATGTACCAGGAGACTTGCAACCCTATGGTTACCAGCAGTACACTTTCAATTGTCCTTCTGTAGGACATGAAGCTTAGAGGATGTCTAAGAGCTTATGCATTCCTTCTCCACTGAGATGTCTTTCACACTGACTGATTCAGAGACTGGAAAAAAGTTAGCGATGGTCATTTGCCATGTGTGATAGCTGCACCACATAGGCACTACTGAATTGCTTGATCTAACAAACCAGGATCCGGAAAAGAAGCAGGTTCAGCGGCAGAACATTTTTAGTGATGAGGGCTAAGAGCTGAGACTCGCTCCCTTAGTACGCTAAATCAAATGTTTTGTAAGACATGCTGCAAACCCAAACATATTTGACGAAGATTTCTCTAGGGGTCGGGTTGAGTGAGTGAAGAGACAGTGCTGTTTTGAGCAGATAGGTTGTACCTTGCAACTCCATAGCTACGCCCACAGCTTTGTTTAAAAAACGAGCAACTGGCATCTTATTTTCAACAGTCGCCGAAGCTTTGGCAGTGAAGCCATCTGAGAAAAGCCCTCTGCCTTCCCATCTCCCATTCTATCATTCCTATCTGTGACACAGTTTGCAGCAGCATCTCTCTGAATGGTGGCATTATAAAACAGATCGTTGAAATAATCCAGGTTAACACTCCAAAAAAGAGATGGGGACCAACTATGTTTAACCTAGATCATTTAAAAAACCTGACTTCGAGTGTGGCTCCACCATCAGCATAAATGGAGGGAGCAAGGAACCGCTTCATGGGTGACAGGGAGCAGGAACTTCTGAAGGCAGTTTTGCTGCTGAGGCAGGCTAACTGTGTCACTAAACTCTCAGCTCTTTTGGCACTTTTCAAAATGGGACTTTGGATCTTCAAAAAAACCAACAAACAAGCACAAAAAGCCCCACCTCCCTAGAGTTAAGGAAAAATGCAATTTAAATAAAACACATTATGAAATTAGCAGAGCAGCCAGCACTGTGGGACAATATAATAGACCCAATCTTGTGTTACTGCCATTTTTGTCCATAGCAGATCCACCGAGGTTACAACTATCAGGTTATAAAATGAAAATCCTTGTTACTGCCTGTGCACCCTGTGTTAGCTCAGAACAACCATTTGAACATGGTTGAACACCAGCAAAATGTTATTTCTTTCTCAAACTAGAGGTCTGCTGAGGCTTTTCTACATTTGTTCCGTGTGTACACGTTTTCAACATAATTAGAAAACCAGCATAGTTGCTGTAATCAGCAGATGACTCCTGATAGTTTAGTTATCACAGATTTCTAGTATAAATCAATAGATAACACTTGCAAAATGGATTTTCTAATCATATTTAGAGCTTGTTACAGTGACTAATGGTTTGCAATATTTCCTGAATTTTTATATCCCCTAGACAAAAGAAGTTTTTAATAAGTTACAAAGTTATTCATCTTGGAAATGAATGTGTTATATTTTGTACATGAACCAAGACAATCAAGCCAATCCAGTAAACACACTGCAGAAAATAAGTTACCCCATAATTAGGGTTTGGAAAAAGTCATGACAAGTTGTGTAATAAATGGTATTCATCACTCCCACATATTCATTATATCCACATAGTTTTTTCCAGTAAAGATAAAAATATAGTTGCCGTTCTACTAACATATTTATCTACACCACACCCTTTCATGTTTGTGAAAAATCATTACTGGCTTGGAAAAGAAGGGCAGACAAAAGGATGACAGCGCTTACTTTTGAATATCCTTGGTAATAATGTGGCATATTGCCTGTGCTTACTGAAAATACCAACGTAATACTTGGCTGTGATAGATTACAGTTGCAAATAGGTACATATGCCAGAAAGTGATCTCCTTTCCTATGCACGATATGGAAAAATCATCATTTTCCACAATCTCCGTCAAGCTTCTGATCAAAATGTAATGAACAAAGTCTGAAAAGATTGCAAGAGATGTAAAACCCCTCTAGCCATTTATTATGAGAGAACTTTTTTTAAAAAAATGTACGTTCCCTGTGTTCACAGCAAGTGCATCCTAAACGGGCCCTCGGGTGAATCAACACGACTCATCAGGAACACTCCTCCCTGACTAGCCTGCATAGTTTTTGTTCGATTATACGCGTGTTCAATAAACATTAATTCTGCTGATTAACCGAAGTCTTGTTCGATTAGGACTGAAACAGTTAATTTCCTGGTCTACTTGGTGCCGACTGAAATTGCTGTCACTGGCTTACCTTGTACAGTTTCAGGGCTGCCTCGTGCCTGTGATTGGTAGTATGTAAGCGCAATTTATCCACGCTGTTGGTGTAGTAGTCACAGGCGTTACACTTTAGGTGAACTGGGTTGCCAATGGCAATACACTTCAGCCTCCACTCATTAGTTTTGCCCCCTTCTTTAATGTGAGCCACCAGTTGATACTTCTGCATGTGTTTGTCAGTCTTGCAGTGGAGCTGGAAGTTCGCTTTGAGCTGAGTGTTGTAGTTAC
>NW_009202265.1:137672-140172 GCF_000690835.1 Fulmarus glacialis
CACATTGGTTAAAAGTCTGCCTTCCTTCATTTTTTTGTGAGCCTGCAAGGCTCCAGCCACTGTAATAGTAGCCTGATTACAGCCTAAACTACTCCCGAGTCCTTGCAGATCTCTCAGTTTGCAGAATGATGGCACTGTACACAACAGCTGAGTACTCTGAAACTTTAGTGTTTATTTTCAGCCTATGATATAGACTCTGCCTTGCTTTTATGCAGGAGGTAAGCAATCTTCATTCCTGTCATAAGTCAGAGTGATAGATCTCATTAATTTTAGACGAAAGCAGTAGCCAATTTATCAGATAAGTTTTCAATTAAGTATAAAAGTTTGATTACATCCTGAAAACTATTGTTTTAGATATCTGAAGCATTAATGTTTTCTCTGGCTTCTCATTTATGAGAAAAGGAAATCCAATTCAAAAATTTTGCATTGCTAGACAATATATATTTATATACATAATAGCCAGGTGCTATATCCCTGTAGAAAATGACTCAGTGTGATTTTGGGATTAAAAAAAAATTAAAAAACCCTTGCCTAGGAAGGCTTCAGTGAAGGTCACTGAGATATTAAGTATGAAGGATAGCCGCTTAATTTTTTTTAAGTGTAATCAAATCTAATCTTGTCAGCTAAATCAGAGAGAGGAAGTGATCAGTTTAAGATACATCAGAAGATTTGCATAGAATGAAAATGAATCAAAATTAGTTTTGGTATCTGAGATGGCTAAAATGACAGCCTAATTGCTCGTGAATCAAACGTCACAAAGCTTGGTGTGTAATTTTAATCATTGATGAGATCCAGGTTAATTACGCTCATGGCACACATGCAATTTAAAAACCTTTTGAAATAATCTGATCACAAAGAGCGTGCAAACCTAATAATTCTCTAATTAGTCCAGAGACAAGCATGTTTACCTTCCCATTTGGTAAATCTGCGCAAACAGTGTATGCATCCTGAAGAAAGCCTACATGTCTAACACATTCTCCTCCTAAGGCCTTATCTACAGATTAAAAATTGCAGAAGGATAGTTACACCAAAAAGAAAATCCCAGCCCTTTCCATCTGTAGGGGACTGGTATAAATGTCTTCAAACTGGTACCTCTCAACTCTGACGCAAAAGGATAAACAATGCTGGTATAAAGCATTTTAACATGTATCCACTCAGCAAATGCACTCGTGAGACTATTTCAGTCACGCGTAAACACACATGCAAGCATGAAGACACACGCTCGGCTGGCACCAACACGCACACAAGAAGTTTTTTGGACTGTTGCAGAGGAAAAGAGATGGTGGTAGTTCTGTTTTGCTTTCCAGCAATGATACAGCGATGCATGTGAAGTAACTCTGTCCTATCCAGAACCATGAAAGGATCAATCAGGATGAAACCTCTTTAGCGGGAAAAACTAACTGATAAAGAAGGAGTTAATAGAGCAAATGGAGCCAGATGCAACTGCCTAAAACTATTCTAGCCCTATCTGTGGCTTTCCATTTAACCTTCGCTGTTGAAGCAAGCTCTACCCATACTGCAGTATATCACGGTATACCACAGCATCATAGTGTCCAGCACACACACAAAAACAGTCGCCAGAATAGTGGTGGGCATGCACACTATACTGCGACCAGGATGGCATTTATGAGCATTAAACAATTTTGGGCAGGTACAGAATGAGTTCTTCAGCATAGCATCTCACCCTTCCCCTTCTTCCCACAACCCTGCAATAAACAGTCTTGCTGCTGCAATTTCCAGTCTTAAAAAATTTAGCACAACTAAACTAGATTTTTAAACCTTCCATCACATAACCAAAGTAAAAAACAAAAACAGCACAGTAATAAGTGTCATAACATCTTTTCTGTTACTGAATCAACATTTTTAAGTAAACTGCACATTTATAGTTATCAGTCTTCTTACATAACTTCGGTATTAATCAGTACTAAACAATGACATCAGCCCTCTGATCACAATTGTATAAACAAGAGTATATTTCACTCCAATTAAAACAAATACTAAATCTTTGAACTGACCAGCAACACAGAGAGAAACCATAACGTATATTTCCATACTTGAGCTGTTTACAGTCTTTGTGGCCATGTTTGCTATCAGGTTAGGTAGATGAAATCATTATACCTTGATGAGGAATTAAAGATTACTGGGATGACTTACTGATTGTATGTAACATATGATGGAACATGCATCCATTAGAGGTTACAGCATCTTCAATATTGAAAAATAAAAAATATCTCCTCCCCACGGACCTTCTATGAGAGTTATAACGAAGTTTCACAAAGTCATAGCTAAAAAAAATCACAAGAACTGCCTCAAAACCAACAGTATTCCACAAAGTCTCTACAACAGATTTCGATTCTCTTTAGAAAAGCAATCACAATGCAAACCGTACAGTATACCTCCTTCTAGTATGCAAAAACTAAAACCCAAAAAATGCATATATATTAAGCACATATCTGCATAGCCTTAAGACATCAAGAAAAAACAAATCTCTGCCAGTGCT
>NW_009202265.1:142672-146210 GCF_000690835.1 Fulmarus glacialis
AAAGCTACTGTGCAATATATTTCTTTTGTTGGTGTTGTTTGTTGTTTTAGGAAAATGTTGTAATCATTATGCAAGATAGGCCTATTTCTTAGGCTACCTCTGCAAAGAAATTTGGCTGCTTTTTTTTTCCAGCCACCCTAGTTTGCACGTATTTGTTCTAACTGAACATTAATGGCTCACATTGGTGTGAGACAAGAACATGAACTGTAATTATCCTTCTAATTCTCACTTTCATACCATATTTCTACTACTCCACCTGACACTGAGGTTCTGTAGTGATTACTTCATTAGTGATGAAGAATGGCCTAATCAGTTAAAGTATTGCTAGAAAACTCTTGTTTGCCAATACTAGGAGGAGGCATCAACTTTTCCCCTTTCTTTCTCTTTGGAGAAAGGTGCATCTGAATGATAGTGACCCAGTGAACATTAGAGCATTAATCACCCCCCTTTGTCTCATCTATGCAAAGTAGGATTAGAGTAAAAATGATGACTGCTTAATCCCTTTGATTTTCTTTTACTAAATAAATATTAATCTACAAATCAATCAGATCCTGTATTATCACACACACAATATACACTATGAAAGGTTATGTAAATTACACTCAATTTTGCAAGCATGCCGTTAACGAAAAGAGCCCCCATGCTTTCCCTTTTCACCCCCAAAATCCCTATTAAATTTGGAAGTTCAAGTTAATAATCCTGCTAAATATAAAGCTTAGCTATTGAATCCGTATTCCTTTTTCCTTTGAAGAAATTCACTGCATCAATCATTTTAGGAATTAATAAATCATATTTACTGTGTTTATTCATATGTCGATACTCCCAATCTGTAAAGCTTTCACCATTTAATCTCTTTAACTCTGACCAAAGTTAGTTTACATTAGATGTTGTTTTAAGCTCACATGGAACTAAATTAAATAGAAGCAGCTAGAAAATTAATCCTAATTGTCTTCACTAAAAATCACACTGCCTGGATCTGTCACTTGTTCTCAAACACTATGAAAGAGAGCATTTGCATTCACAGCTTTTAAGAAAAAATTACAGAAATGTAGGTTTTTGCTTCATTAAACTTAAGCCTAATTTAACAAAAATGCAATATTAGCATAAGTAAGTATACTAAAAATACTTCAATGATGTAAAATAGAGTAGTATAATCTTTTAAAGTGTGAATTATCACAAACTTTGGGATTTTACTAAAGTCTGGATGTGTTCTCTGTCAGCTCATTCGGAAGGTAAGACTGAATTGCAAAACTAACAAATAATGACTAGAGAGTCAAAGTGGCTCTATAATATTCACCTAACCTCTTTGTTGTCTCAAAACCAACTGTGAAATAAATGTTACAGTACTTTTTTGTTTGCCTAATACTAATTTGCTTGCCTGCTAAACATGCTGCAATTATCTTTCTAAAAGTTATCACAAGACAGGTACTCGAGCAAACATTCCAGTTCTCGGGGAGATGCTACAACTCCAGATTACTTCAGAAAGAGTCTTGATGAAAACAAAACATAAAGAATCGTGCTTTTGAGCACATTTACAAGAGTGCAAGACTCTGCCAATTATGCATCTGAAAAAAAAAAAAAAAGCTGTGGGTATTGTAACTCATGATAAACATTTAAATATTACTCTGTATTAAAATCAGCCGGGTCAGTAAAAATACAGGATGTTTTTTAAACAGTTTAGTTATTAATAAAGCATTTGGGTTTTTTAGAATATCATCATGGCAAATTTGGTTTGTATTGCCAAGATCAGCTGGGCATTTTGTTTTTATTATGCATAGTCTTTTGTCATTTTTTTGCTCTGCAAGTTAATTTGACTGCTGTGCATAAGTGAAGTGAGCAATTCAGTAATTAACTTTTGTGTTTTAAAATGTATGAACTTTAATTAGATTTCATTATAAACAAACAAATGTCAACCATAATTATAAGCTCCTTGGTTTAACCACATATTATCCCTTTTCAAACAAACTTGATGTCAGACAAATTAAAATCAAGCAGCCAGCAATTTTGAGTTGAATTTTACATGATCTGCCAGTAACCTGATTACTTTAACTTCAATATCATTACAGGAAAAGTATTTCAGGAAAAATAATTACAAGAATTCCAACAGGAGACAAGCTTAATTGTATTGATTCAAAAGATGCATGTACATAGGAACCATGCTGAAGGAATAATGTTATCTTAAATCTACAATTACTATTAAAATGATATTGTCTGCCATGAAAAAGGCAATTTGAGATTGGTGTCTGGAAAAGCATAGATACAAAACTAACTGAAATAATTATCTTTACCCCTTTATACTTTAAGCAACAAAATATCAATGTGGAACAACTTCAAGGCATGAAGGTTTGCAGGTTTATTTACTGACTGGTGTATCTATTAGTACCAGGAACAAGTGGAGCTGTCAGGACATAATGAAGGTAAATGATTAGTTAGCACAGAGACTGAGCTCGTCTTCAATGCAATAAGAGTTAATTAAAGTTTACCACCAAACATCAACCAAAGCAGGATGTTGATCAGGTTTCAGCATTAAGTGCAAACAGACAATGGTTGGCAGCAATTAGCACAGCTATCAAATGACATGCAATGATAATTATACATTTAAAACAGCTAAAGGGCTTGTGGAAGGGAGGGAAGAATCTCATCAGCTGCTTTGACTACCTACAGTCAAAGTGCAGGAAACAGGTGTCAGATATTTCACTTCAATACTGTAAATCAATAGAATTAAGCCAAAAAAAAAAAGGTTGTACAAGCACATTATCTGAAAGAGGACAACTCAACTGTACATGAAATGGAAGAAATCTGCAGACATTTCCTAAATGTCCTAAAAAAGATAAGTACTAGTTAGATTAAATAAATTACTTTGCTGCTGCCACTCACAATGACACGCATAAACAGAGAAGTGTTTGGGGTTTAAAGGCTAGTGGCTGCAGCTTTATTACACATTTCTATGCCAGACTCAAGGTTACCTGGTATCTTTAGTCCCTGTGGCCATGTTCATAGCACGAGAAGGCCCAGAAGGACCACGGGCCTGAAGCCCGTGACCACAAAAGGGAGTTTCACGTGCTAGCTGCAAGCCCGCTGTGAGGAAGCCTAGGCTTACCAGAGGCGATTACCTGGTATCTGAGCCACAGCCTAAGGCTCTGCCACACATCCTCTGCTCTCCACCCCCTCCGATCAGCGCATGTGCTAGTTCTGCCTGCTCCCAAACTTATGCCCAAGTTTTGGGAAGGAAAAAGGAAGCGAGAGCCTTCTACCACGGGTGAACGCTGTGCAACGCATGGTAGCGACACAGATACACTAATAACCCAGAGCACAGCGAGGGCCAGTGTTGTCCTCCGCCACGCTCTGCTGTTTCGAAGGCCTTGTGTAATGGTGGCAGATATCGGATCAGTGATACAATGGAGCCGATACCAAACTGTATTTTCATCTCAGCCTTCCATTTAATCCAAAAGAAGGATGATAAACTTGCAGCAGCACCTCTAATAGCAACAACAAACAAAGAAAAAACTGCTCTCAGCCCAGCGCTGGCAGTCTGCTG
>NW_009202265.1:146229-149529 GCF_000690835.1 Fulmarus glacialis
CCAATTCTGCAATCTCAAACATGCAGGAAGGCAAAACAGGTAAATATCCCTTCCACAGGCAAATAGCCATTATTAACTGGTGTAGCCAGCCAGACAATTAACTACACATGTCTAGTATTCGGACAATTCCTCAGTAACTGCTCCACGCACTGGAGATGGAATAACTCACTCCCGATCACCCCTCTTGGGCTGGCATAGTGCAGGTAATGGGATTACCTGGTTAAACACCTATGCAGTTCCACAGCAGCTGAATAGGTCTGGCAAGTAGGATCCCCACCTCGAAGAAATCAAGGTTTCTTCAGCATTTTTATGGACAACGTAGAGGCAAAAGCACCCTGCTCTTCCTAGGTATGTAACAGGAAGCAAGACGAGGCTTACCGAAAGACAAGTAGCAGGTTTCCAAGAAAGCTAAGCTGTGACAAATTAAAACCCGATGATGAGAGGGGCAAAGGGGTTAGACAGTAGGACTCATTGCTGCAGGATACTGTTGAGATCATGAATTTACCAAGGTTAAAAAAGAGAATGGAAACTGGCTGCCAAAAGTATCCAGAGTTATTATAATGAATGTGAACACAAAAAAAATTTCTAAGCAATATTAAACCTTGCTCTTCAGAGATCTAAAAAATTTGCATTTGTAATCATGGCAAGGCAGGCATATACAATAGGTTACCCCACATTTGCCTATTGTGATATTCTTCAGAAGCACCTTGTACAGACCAGCAAAGAGAGAAGAGGTTAGCCACACCAGAGCCCCAGTTTGGCAATCAATATGTTCCTATAGTATGATTTACACCTCCTGAGTAAAGAAGTGTCTGCAGCAGGGAGACTGCCCTTAGCTTTTATTTGAACTAACCCATGCAAAAAGATCATCAGCATCAGTTCGTGTTTAAATATGTTGTATTAATTTCCACTATGTCAAATTAAGAAAACCTTCTTTTAAGATTGTGAAGAGCATATTTATTTTAAATGCGCTTTTTTTTTTCCTAGAAGTAAACCCAAGTACATATGCAAAATGCATTAGGATGGGGTTTGTTATAATGTTGGCTACCAATTGTGATTTTTGCTGGAATGCGTGTACGTTCACATTGCTAAAAATATTTTAATAAAATGCCTTACTGTTTTGCATAGTTCCTGGGCTGCAGCCTAGGGCAGTTCTACAGATTTTTTTTTTCCCCTAACAAACCTCATTTTCCCAACTAATTCTGTTATGCTAGGGATTTGTGCACAGAGTTGGCTAATCCCAGTATTTCCCTAGAGCTGCATCTAAGCTATGGCCCACTCCCAGCACAAAAGTGTCTCCAAAAGCCCTTTCGCCCCCTTCAGCACTGATACACTCATTGGTCCTGACATTTTCACTTCAGCCATGACAAATGAGCTGATGGCTGTGATCAGATTGCACACGAGGACTGCTTTATCAAAGACGTATCATTAACTCTCATCACTGTCTTCCATTATGACTCTTTTGGTCAAATCTGTTGTGAAAATGCAAGTCAGTTTAAAAACATAACCTAAACATAGCAACAAATAAACTTCATTAAAAAGCAGAAAAAAAAGCCAGACTCAGACAGGATCAGAAAGAGACTAGCGTTAACTAAATGTTTCTCTGGGGATTTAAGTAACTGTACTCAACCTCTGCCCCAGTGCAAACATGGCAGTTGACCGTCTTCGAAAGGTCCCTTCCCCCATCGCGGACTGCTAGCACTACTTTGCCTTTTTTAGAGAAACAAAAATAAAGCAGCAGCAATCAAATATGCCTAAAAACGAAGTCAACTTTTTCTCTTTTTTTTCTTTTTGGTCTCTGAACTACTTCACGTTTCTGTGTGTCTGCTTTTATCAAAATACATTTCTCAAATGAATCCCTTAAAGAATATAAAATTTTTCCTTGAATCGCAGCCATATAATCATACTGTTTTCTGACTCACATTAAAAACACCAGCATAAAGCGCTGTCTGAAATGGAAATCTCTCAGTTCACTATGAATACCGCAACCTTTCTGTCAAGTTAGAACCTAAGTTCCAGTTACACAGTTCTTGTTACATCTAGAGGGTTTACAAAGTATTTATTTGTTGTAACCTCTTCTAGCAATTCATCTGAGAATACACATCTAGCGGAGTCAACTGTAACACAACAGATCTTGGGAATGGAGGTCATGCTTTGAGATAAAGTGCTATTCACTTTTGGACCATGCAAGAAGCTCTTTATTCCTGTTCTTATTGGCATCAGTTCCCCCTTACCAGAGCAAGAACAAAGCCAAGTGCTCGTGTGAGGTTTATGAATAAATCAGAGGTGAGCCACTTTAAGTGCTGCCCATGATTTCCTTGTTGACAGTGAGCACTTAAACAGGCTTCTATGACCAGCAACTCCTGGCAAACCTTAATGGCTCCTAATCTGTACCCTGCTTCATTTCAGGAAAGAAATGACCCACCCCAGTTTTTCTCAAGTCTTCACCTTTTGGGCAACTACTGTCCCACCTTTTTAGACATTCACGTTTAGGGACTGTCCCATTTCAATGCCAAGTTTTCACGTAACACACAACATAAAAATCACCATTTTCTTCCTAGAACACAAATGACAGCTAATAAAATATTATTATGCTGTGCAGCCTAAGTAATTCCCAGACAAACCATTACACAATTCAGCATTTGTTTAAATTGCATAGATTTTTAAAAGAACCTAAAAGATTTCTAATATATTTGCCTCCAATTATTAAAATCATGTAAAAAACATGCTGAGAGCAGATTCAACCCTTCTGTACAGCTACAGCTGAAACCAAGAATGTTTATAAATCACTGCCATTGTATGTATTTTAAAAATTCAAACAGCCTCAAAAAACTATTTTTAAATAATGATAACATTGAAAAACAAACTGATATCAACCAGTAAACTCAGTGCTGGGCCAAACAACTCTGGTCTAGAAACATTAACATCCAATTCTGGCAAGACACTAGGTGTTTCAGTACGTACGTCTTTGATGCACAAAACCACTCAGAGACCTATGCTGTTCAACATTAAAGCAGCGGCCTGCGTGGAGAATACATTTCAACATGGAATGAAATCCTTCATTTTTAAGGTCTCTCCCCCCTTTTTTGGATGTGTCACAATCTCCAGATGGCTGAATATATTCTGTAGTAGCTGCATTATTGTCAGGCTCCCAGTTTCTGCTGTATTTAAATACTAACATTTTTTTTACTCCATTGTCTCTTGTTGCCTTTCCACCCACTCGGGAAAAAAAGTTGTGACCGCACCGCTCTGCCCCGTGATTTCAGCGAGCGCTCCCCGCGGGGCCGGGCCGGGGCCGGG
>NW_009202266.1:0-213 GCF_000690835.1 Fulmarus glacialis
CCTGGCAGCAGCGAGCTGGGCCTCGGGCAAGCTCGATCCTCCATTAACGTGGGTGCCGTCAGCACCAGCGTGGGGATGGAGCGGCGTCTGCAGCAGGAGGGGCTCCAGCCTGCGGCCGGCTGCGGTAATGACAGTTCTTTCCCTCTCCCAGAGGCCGCGCTGAGGGCTCGGTTGTCAGTTCCTACCCCCGGGATGGCGTTGGCTGCATCTGGC
>NW_009202266.1:246-4178 GCF_000690835.1 Fulmarus glacialis
GTCGGTAGAAGGACACAAGGGGGATCCGGCTGAAAGCTGCCCGCAGTTGCAGACAAGAGCCAGACGGCCTCTCCAGGTGAAGTATTCCTCAGCAGACCAGATCACCAACATGCTCCGCAGGGTCTGTGTGCGCAACCAAAAGTACGGTACGGCCACGTAGTTTGTGTGTCTGTGTGTGCGTGTGAGGCTGTGTGTCTAGGAAGCTCCATATTGTAAGAGCTGAGAGAGGCAGAGACAGAAGTGTCTTGCTGCCCCACTGGTGGGTTTTGGATCCGTTGGGTTCACTGTCCATGTTAAGGTAAAGGTTACTAGCTCCTGTGGGTTTGCTTGGTTACTGCATTGTACATAGCTAGGTTTAAGTGCAGCATCCTCAGTAAGACTCCTTAGTAAAACTGGGGGAGTATTCAAAGCAGGTACCGATGTCATTATGATAGGTTTAGTGATACTGAGAGATATTGTTCCTAGTATTACGTTGCATCCCTTCAGAGGGTTCCATCTGCATGATACTTCAACATCATAATGTTCCCACTATAGCATGTATTGAGCAATGACTTACGTTACAGCATGTTCTATATGGTGTGTAAGAGTTATTGTGAATAATCATAACATATATATATCCCTTATTAACAGGTGGTTGTGTTTTACAAGTCCCGTTTATATTATTGTCTGTTAGTAACAGGATGGATGGCTTATCTGTATTGACACAATCACGGCTGAGTTCTTGATTGATTATTAAGTCGAGACAGCTGGGCATTTGTGGGGAAGCAAGTACTATTGAAATCTTCAACAGCAGTAGAATGATGCATCTTACTTTCATCTTGGAGGAGGCTGCAAAACAAAAAGATAAAATAGACTGGTCTCGGTGGGGTTTTCTGGACAGGTTACCCAGTTAGAAAGAAGGAAGAATCCACCGTGCACTAGTTCTATGTTTTGCACCACCGCTGTCAGTAGCTTCCCAGGGAAGTGGGCCACAAGATTTAGTTTGAGTCATAGGTACAGTTCCAATTTGTCGTAAATTTATCGTGACAGGTTGTCCTGGCTGTAACGCTATCGGACATTTTCCTTCATCAGAAGGGGGAGCATCACGCTCAGCTTTTGCAAAGAATGCACGGCTCCCAGGGCTCCCAGTGGGCCCATACCGATTATTCAACTGACAAAGTATTTTAGGAAGTCAAGCATCCCACTGGGCCTCATGTGGCTTAAGGCTCTTTTTCAATAAGCCGTTAGCTCTTTCTACCGTCCCGTTTGATTGAGGATAATATGGGGTGTGGAATACCCATTGAGTTTCTTCTTGTTTTGCCCATTCTTGCACTTCCTTACATGAGAAGTGCGAGCCATTATCACTTTGGATGACATCAGGAGTGGGTAGACTTGAGAACAGCCCTCGTACTGTATTTCGCCCATCAGCCTTTTGGCACTTAGTTGCCATAAGCAAGCCAGAGACTACTTCCACTCCTCTGAGGTTATATTGATATCCCGCAGAGGGTTTGAATGGCCCAATAGAATTAATTTGCCAGGTAGACCATGAAGTTTTTCCTCATAAATATGGAGCGGTGGTGCTTTAGCGGGGTGATTTGTTTGTAATTTTAGTCTACGTTGAGGACATTATGTGAGAATAACTTCACAAGTTTTCCTGTTCGGGGGCCAACCCTTGCTCTGTGCAGCAAAGTGCTCTGTGCGCTTCTTTACCTGTGTGACCTAATTTTTGATGCAGCCATTCCTCCAACCGATACCACTCGGGATTTAAGGAGTTCCCTACTTTTATTTTCCTAATTTTAGTCAACTCATCCACCTTTTGGTTCCAGTTTGTGGCTGGTTTATTGTCCTTGGCATAAGCTTTTACCCATCCCATCTTGAATGGTGTTTTTCTGGCTATATTTAGTAATAATTGCCAATCTCAAGTTCTCCAAACTGGAGATCTGTTTACTTCCCAGTTCAGGGTTTCCCATTGACAGCCGTTGTGTGACGCCAGCCCACACAGCATAGAAGTCTACATAGATGATTTTTGCTCCATTCTGTGCTGCTAAAACGATTGCCCTTAGTTCTCCTACTTGTGTGCTGCCTTCACCTTCTTCTGTTATTTGTTTGCCAGTGGTAATGTTTAATGCAGCAGCCTTCTACTGCCATTTACCATTTATCCTTTTTGCTGAGGCATCAGTGAACCAAATGTTTTCTGTTGCTGTTCCCTCGGTGAGGGGAGGTGCATTCAAAATTGGTGAGGGCTTAAAAGGTTGTTGTAACACTAATGGATCTGCCTTTTTAGGCATCTGTAATTTGGAAACTTTAGTATGTCCTTTGCTTAATTTCATTTCCTCTGCAATTTCTGTCAGGTAGGTATACCATTTTCTGGTTTTTGTGCAACTCCTTCTGGGACAGCAGTCCCCCTTAGGATTGCTTCTAGCAAATTGAATGGTCCTCTGGTTTGCACAGCCTGTCCCTGGTGTATTTTTTCAACTTGTTTCACTGCTCGGACTAAAGACAAAAGTCCCTTTTCCCATTCGGAGTATCTCTGTTCTGTCTCTTTAAATGCAGTCAAGCTGAATAATCAAGGTCTCGTTGGTCCGTCAGTGTCAGTTTGGAATGGGTTACAGTAAGTACCGTGTTCAGCAAAACCCCATTCATCTATAACAGGGTCGCGAGGGTGTACTGGTCCCAATGACTGATGTGTTTTTTAATTCTTCCATCAGAGCTTTTATCACCTCCTTATGTTCTAATTTCCACTCCCAGGGTTTGCCATTCCGTAAAAGCGAATATAACGAACAAGCAATGATAGAAAATCCAGGTACATGCTTTCTCCAGTATCCTAAAGTTCCCATTAACTGTTGTAACTCTTTCCTAGATTGGGACATTTGCAGCTATTCAACTTTTCTTAAGGTGTCTGGAGGAATCACTGCACTGCCCACTATCCACGAAGTGCCTAAAAACTTTATTTCTCTGCTTGGTCCCTGACGTTTCTCAGGTGGGATCTCAACTTCTGTTTTATGTAGTAGTGCTTGCCACACTGCTGCTGCCACTTCCCCCACCTTTTCAGGGGAAGTTCTCTGATTAGAATATCACCTATATATTGGTACAGTTTCACATCTTGAGGGAGTGAGACTGTCTGTAAGAGTTCAGCAAGTACAGCATGAGCAATCGAGGGCGAATGTTTATACCCCTGTGGGAGTCTGTTAAAGGTGTATTGTATACCTTCCCAAGTGAAAGCAAATTTCTCTTTATCTTCTTCCTGCAAGGGGACCATAAAGAACATATGTTTCACATCTAGCACTGCCATCCATGAGCGTGTGGCTGCTTGTAGGGTGGCTGTTGAAGTTGCAATACTGGGTGCTGCAGCCGCTAGTGGAGCTGTGTTGGCATTTAAATGCCGATAATCAATTGCCAGATGCCATCTCCCATCCGGATTTTGGACTGGCCAGACCAGGTGGGTTGCATGGGGAGTGGGTTCTGGAGACAATGTGCTGTTTTTCCAAGTCTGCTATTACCTCAGACATTCCGTTTCATGCCACAGCAGAAATCGGGTGTTGTGGTACCTTAGTAATCTTTGAATTAGGGAGTGCAGGGGCTGCGCGGAGTAAACGCACTGTGGCCTCCTGACTTCTGTCAGGGTTAGGGTCGACATTTGAACTGAAGGACCACACACTGCTGTCTGGCAGGCGCCAGGTTTGACCATTGAAAACCCAAAATATTTTCATAGTGGTCTTTAACTGCAAAGCGAGTAGATGACATGCACTTCTCACCTGGGAGGCATAAATTAACTTTCACAGTTTGGCATGTAACACTTGCTTCATTCACTCCGGTAATTTTAACTCTTTGCTGTCCAGGTTGTACACCCAGCATCTTGGCATCCTGCTGTGTTAACACTGAAATTTGTGCTCCCATATCTATTAGGAATTCTACCAATTGTCATTGAGGACCAACTGGAATCAAAATATATG
>NW_009202267.1:0-8685 GCF_000690835.1 Fulmarus glacialis
GATTCTATGATTCTATGATTCTACATACATCTGTATTCCTCCTTCTGCTCCCCTGCATCATGAATATCAGAGAGCTGCTCTAGCCAGTCAGAACCCACGTAACCTGTTAAGGAAATACTTGTAACATGTTGGAGAAACAGCAGCAATTGTTAAGAGTTCAACTTGGGTTGGAGCTTCCTGCAGTAATGATATTGTTTCATCTCAGCAGTCGGATTTGTAGTGGACTCCAAGTGGAGATTTTGCCACTGTTAATATTTGATGAACAAGGAACATTAAACCTGGCTTGTGAAATTAAATGTAGCTGCCATTATAGCCGAACAAATATCGACAGTTCCAAGGGACCTTGTGCAAAACATGCTGAAAACCATGATGCCCTGTCTGCGTTGGTGGTATTAACTAAAATACTTGAATAAAACCTGCCTTCTTGTCTACATCCAGTGCAATTTCATCTTTTGAGTACAATACAGGAGTACTCTTAAAGGCATAATCTACCCCCCAGTGAATGAAGAAAACTTTTGGCCAGGTTTTGTACGATGTAAATCGCAGAGTTGCAAAAGCATTTTTCCACCATTGAAACTCTCAAGATATTCACCTTTACCTGATCTTATTTCATACACTCTGGAGGAAGGAAAAGTTTAAAGAAAATATATTTCAGTTGTGGGGTAATGGGAGAATGGGCTGATTCATGCCAATTTGTGTGACTTTTCTTTCATAGTCTTCAATGGATAACTTCTCTTATGAGTTTTAATTTTTTGATCGTTTTTCACCCATGCTTGTCAATTGTTTTTAAAAAGTCTTAATTCCACTGACCTATTTTAATAGATTTTTCTGTCTCCCACTACTTACGTATTCCAAAGCACCTAAGACATGTTTCTGATTGATAGAAAAACATTCTATCTGGGAGTAATGATGTAGTTCCATCTGTCTAGTTTGGGTGTGAAAGACACGTCCTTAAGAGTTGCTGTAGTTTCTATTTGATATTTGAAGCAGTTGTAGATTGACAAAAATCATAGACATTTGCACAATTTTAAGGAGAAAGGCAGATTTTATGCAAAACCACGGAAAGATTAGCCTTTCCAGTACAGAGGACCAGCCATTCATTTTGAATGCATGGTATTCTCTTGCAGAAGTGTTCTATACCATGAGATATGATATATTGTTTCCTGAAATATTTTCAATTAATATCCTGGAAGGTAATGCTGCAGGGATTGTGGTTGTAATGCTTTATCAAGGAAGAAAAAGCATAGGAAGAAATTAGGTACTTGTTCTTGATCATTTCCCTGCTTTAGGCTACTAATTTTTGCTACATACACTTCTTATTACTCATTTACTAACAGTAGAATCAGAAAAAATCTTGTATTTTGTGTTCCTCTCAATCACGTTCCTGTTTACTCCCCGTTTCCCTTACCAGCCATCCCACTTCATGCATGAAAAGGTGTTCAGCTGCTGACAGGAATCAGCAATGTGTCGTGTTGCTAGGGCAGCTCTGTGCAACTCTGACCTGCTCTCTTTTTCTAAAGATAGCCCAGTGATACATCAAAATCCATCGCCTGTTATTTCAAAATGTCATTCACAATATCTACGTTCTGAATATTTATATTCTGAATATATTCTCCTGTTGATTTAATAGCCGAAAAAAGACTGTTTGCCCTTTGCTTCTGTCATGCTGGCTTAATTAAACTTCTGTTAAAAGATGCATCTGGATTTGAGCAGAAAATCAGGCGATGAAGTGGAACAAGCGACTGTGCTGAGTTAAGTTTTCTGACAACAAAACCTGGACTTTACCAAAAGAAGAAGTTAATCTGCATTTAATCACCAACTCGGCATATACTGAAATGCCGAGAAATTAAGAAACCATCTTTTTATGTTCTGTAACAACTGCACTATATTTCTGTGTATAATTGGATTCATCCTGCTCAGTTTTTACTGTTGGAGGCTCTCGTGGAAGGTAAAACTTATCCAGTGTTGATCTGCAGCACTAAAGCAGTCCCAGTGTTGACAGAGGAAATTATCTTTCACAAAGGCAAAGGTGAAGTGAGTTTCCTCAAGCTAAATAAATTCACGTGATGCTGCACAGACCTTCTACCTTTCCTGTTGCTAACCTTGAATAAATATTCCCTTCTAGGATGATTTTATCACCTGATAGTACTTCAAAATGAATGACTTTTGTACCCCGAGTCACTTAGTGTATAAGCCTAGGGGAGCAGATTTTACATATCTGTTGGAAGTACAAATAATTGTAATAATAAATTGCATTGACGTTTCAGCTACAGAGGCAACAAGGACAACCAGAGCAAAGGAAAATAAAAGCAGCAGAAAGTAAATATTATTTGTAAACACTGAAAATGCTTGAGAATTTTGAAAAATGATAACCCAATGCTGAATGATATTGAAATCATTCAGAGTGAGACTTTTTTCTTTCATTGCCCTAAAAGATTAGTCAGCATTTAATAACAAATGAGATGTAAAAAATTCTATGTCTTATGTTTACAATGGCTCACATCTGTTTCTACTCTATTATGCACAAGTACCAAAACCCTTTCTCACGATTTTGCACCAACATTTTCATCATTATCCTTTATTCCAGCCTGTCTCCTGATCATGACATTTCCTGGCTGACAAGGGCTGGGGGTATCATTCCATACTAACTGTCTTCAAGAACTGACAGTTTCTCTTCAGTAGCAGCCACCGGGTTTATGTTTTGAAAACCAGAGAGATCAGAAGTATATATCTGAGTGACTTAGGCCAAGCAGCTTAGATCTATCTCACTTCTAGTGGTGAGGTTAGCCAGATGTTCTCAGACGAGGCTGTGATTCACACGAAAGAGATCAGGGGCAAGGCCTTCTTCACGCAGGTACTGTGTTTTTGCTAACCCTCAGTGGCTAGGGGACTCAGGAGGTGAAAAATCTTATTTTTACTCCATTTTGTTTCATATAAAATAAGGAGTTGGATGCAGGTTTCTTAGAAATGAGCAAAATTCTGCATTCACCAGGGACTGTTGTGTTAAGAGGAGACAATCACAACCTTTTCTGCCGGAGATGGTTTACTTTCCATTAGTGATTGAATATGCATTGAGTCAGATTAAAAAAAAAAAAAGAGAGTCTGCAAGGAAGAGATTGAGTCTGTAGACCACAGAGTCATGTTCAAGCCTCTGACTAAATGAATCTTCAATTATTTGCACAAAGTAAACAACTCCAACAAAAACAACCGAGAGAGCATTTACTCTCACTGCCCCAAAAGCGTAGCTGTAAAGACGTTCTGCTGGCACATGGCGGACCTATGGCTAGTCTTGAGGCTAACTTAAGCAAAGTGAGGGCTGAAAGGAGGCCTTCCATCTCCAAAATGAGTGTCTTAACCAGTGTCTCTAATTTCCTTAATGAAAGGACTTGTCATGTCCTCTCATGCCACAACTTATGGTCAAGAATCCTCACCAGATGCTCTCTCTCCTTACGTTGCTGTACCTGCTTAATCCTAAGGTCCACCTGAACTTCCATGGCTTCCATGACTCCAGCTCTTAGGAGCCCCAATCTCCTCCAACATCATGCAGGGAGCTGGGGTATCTTATGCAGGTCTGTTCCCACGGGAAGGGGGACATGGAAGTCATGTGGTGCAATGTTAACGTCTCTTTGCATTTAGACCTTCCCTCTCCAAGGAGGAATACCTTACTTACTTAGAAAATATTTTGTATCTTTAATAGATATGATAACAGATGGTAATAGTGATTACTGACAACATAGATACAGGAAGGGAAAAACAACTGTTCCAGCAATAAGCTATCTGAATATTATCCTATATACATGTAAGAAGACATGGGGGAGTACCTTCTGAATCATTTTGCACACGAAATAACTATTTCAAAATTACTTTGGATAAAACATAGAAAAAACATATTGCATAAAAGCAAAATTATTTACCTTTAATTTGCTGCTATTTCCAAAGAATCCAGGTTATCAACACTCACTACTATTCGCAACCTTGAAATGGAAGCTAAGAAGTCACTTATACAGAGGAGGAGTTTTAAAAAATGCATGTGTAAGAAATAACTACTTCTTTTAAGAACAATCCTTAGCTAGTCTTTGCTTTCCTGATGAGGCTTTTTTTTTTTTCTGCAGATGAAACACTAACGTTGCCTGGCTTTGAAAGTATGCAGTTATGGGCATACGTTTAAGGAAAGATGACTTTCTGAAAAGTTATTGTAACAAGAAATTCTCAGTTGTCACCACAATAAAAATGCCTTGATTTACAGAGAAGCAGTTGACAACAAATCTTTGTCTTTTTTTTGGCACTACATTTATAATCCTGTATTTGACAGATAAATGTAAAAAAAAAAAAAAGTTTTATACATAAAATCAGCCCAAGCACTGTGTAACTCTATTATGTAAACAATTTGGATGGAAGAAGGACGGAAAGTTGAAGAATATCTTTCCCATAAAAATATTACTGTTACAGTCTGATTCTGAAGAAACAAACAGATCCCTAGAGCAAAACCATTGTTAATGTATCTCCAGGAGCACACAGTAGCAAAATGTGAAGCTTGGGATAAGTATTTTGCTATTGCTCATTATCTGACTCACCTAGTAGTAGTTTGGTACAAAACCAATTATAATATAAAACATATGTTTATATGCAGTTTTGTGTATAAGTTATTAGACACCACTAGAAGTGGCTCAGAAGAAAGTTCCTTTGGTGTGTGTTATTTGTGGTCTCATTTGCAAACAGCATGCCTCATGAATAAGTCATGAAGTTGTATTGCAAAGCTGTTTTGAGCATTTATTTGGTGAGAATACTTCAACCTATACGCACATGCAGGAACACTAATACAGCACTACGCTTACCAAAGCCAAGAGAAAAGCGTACATGCTAAGCAAACATAAAAATTCAAGAGTAACAATTGGAATGACAGTTTATATTTGAACAAAGATTCTTGACCTTTCATGTTTCTGAGCCATTAGCATTCTTTCCACCTGGACTTACTGAGTGGAGTGTTCTGTCACTGTTCCTCGTGCAACATCATAATTTTCTGTCAGATGACCCCATTCTTCTGTTGTAGGTGAAATCCCTGGCCTTGTAAGTGAAATCATGGCAGGTGAAATCCCTGCCATGCTATATGATCCCATGACTTCATCATATATATGGGAGGTAAAAACCTGAGTCTCATAAAGTCAAGGGAGAAGTTCTGGTTGATTTCAGAGAGATCCAAACAGCAAATGACTTCAGTGTTTGCTCTAGCAAAACATACATTGTCGGAACAGCTATGATGATGGTTGGGATATGCTAAGTTGTACTTATGTTTAAGTACCTGTTCTGTCTTCACATAAATTTCAGTACCTCTTCTGAATCCCTCGTTTAAACTGTACCCTGCCTACTTTGAGGATTCTTCTGCAAACGTATTTCTAGTTTCTCATATGATAAGGGCTTGTAGAACCACAGCTGATTGAAATATGAAAACTGTATGGCAGCAAAGAAATTGCTATGATATCTCATACATTATAAAGGATATTTGCCAAATTGTCTTACCTGCTGGAATGCACATTTTAACTAAAAAATAAATGCACTAAAAACAAAAGGTATGGAAGACCTGGGCAATACTTTTTACTGATTCATAAATTTAAAGGAAAAAACAATTTCAGGTGACCAATGCTTTTGAGAACTTAGAGGAAATTTAACAAACAAAGTTCTGGCCACAGAGAAGGAATTTAAAAAAAAAAGTCTTGGGAGTTTCTGTTTCAATATTATTGAAACAAATTTTTTCACTTTGGAAATTTCGTGTGTTATTTTGAAATGAATCTATATTAAAGACAAAATAGAAAAATATGCAGCCAAAAGTAAAACAATCTGATCAGAATGAAATAAATTGTTTCCTTTTAAGTTAAACAATGTATTTTGAGTCAACCTGAAACAATTTGTTTTCTTGATATTTTTTCATATTCCTGAGAGAAAAATGTCACACAAATTGTTTAGGTTTGTTGGAGCACATGATCATATCTTACACCTTTCCATGGGTTTCAATTGTCCATCCCTATGCTTCCTTAAAAAAAATTGTTTCCTCTACCTTTATGATTCAGCAACTGAGTTGAGATCCGATTATTTCTAATCGTGGTGCAGCACCTCTGGACAGTACAAAAGCAATCAGCAAAACGGGTATGCGAATGCCATGGAAACACAGGTTTTCTGAACCATGAAAAATACAGAGTTCTTCACAAGACTTGCAATTCTTCACAATGTCTTCACAACTATTTAATACTAAATCTCACATTTAAAAGGTTGCCAAATGTTTTTCATAGGCTACAGATAGGACGTCTTCCACCACTGTAAAGTGGTTGCTCTGGGACGGATAAGGGCAGATTCGCTGTAGCAATGCAGCAAGTGGGATGAACAGTTCAGATCCTGAAAGAGAGCACTTAAATAGAACAGGCTTTCACTAGGATGCTAGACAAATGTCTCTGTTCTTGTAAAAACTACCTTTGTATCTCAGAGATAATACTATTCCTGCAACACAGAAGCTGGAGCAGGAGTTTTTATTGTATTTCCTCATATTAGAAAAGATGGTTTAAGAGTTAATTGCCTGCTTTCTACTTCCCCTAAAAAAATCCTTGACTTGGTTATTGAGTTGGTTTGATTGCACAGAGAGATGATAGAGAGTAGACATGGCAAAGGCTCAGTAGACAATTTCATGCCATCTTGAAGACATCAAAGATAAGAAATAATAGCAGGGTCCACATCTATTCTCTGTAACAGATCGGTTCTGAGTTCATGTTTTACCCATTTTTGCTGCTGCACAGTTCTTCAGAGCTCTGTCATAGTGTTATAAGCACTGAATATATTCCCAATAATATTGCTAAATTGGTAAAATGAGTCCAGTATGGCAAGGGTGCCACAAAATCAATCAGAAGACTAAACACTTTAATCTTTTGTACAGTGTGTGTAAACATGCAACTGGTTGCTGTGTTTCCTATCTCCAGTCTAAGATGAAGCATTAGAATTGGAGAGGAAAGCTCTACTTAGTTTCCCCAGTGGGAATACAGTAACTTCAAGATCAGATATGTCAGCAGATTGCTCACATTTTCGTGTACATTTGAAAGAACCTGTGGTTTCTGAAGGGTCAACACTATGCTGTAGACCGTCAGTGGTATCAAAACCAGTCAGTTAATTTCTTCCAGAACTCCTTGAACTTGTCACAACAAAAGCAATATTTGTCAACAGTGTCTATAGCCTTGTTTTTATATTATAATACTCCCAGATGTACAGAAATATCACACATAAAGAAGATCACGGTCACTTCTCTGTGGTTTTCTGCAGCATATTATATTGAAAAGAGATAGCTAGCTCCTTTGTAATGACTATGAAAATATAGCACTGGTGTTTTCCTAAGAAAGTTCAGCCTTTAGACTATGTACATAGTACTCGTCTGTGAACACATATCCTTCTTGCTACATCTCATAATGAATGAAACGTGACTAGAATGTGTATTAGCTGATTGTTAATCAGTTAACTGAATGTCAGAGATGCCTACGGAGATGCCCAGTGAGCCCAAGAAGGTGAACAGAGGAAGGACTCCTGCACAGACCTAGCCTCAGCCTCATCCAAGAGAGAAAATACCCACAGAGAGGCAAAAGAACAGAACATATTTAGGTAGGCAGAGTATAATTATGCAAAATGAACTGCAGCTAAGAAACTGGGCTGTAAGAAGGCTGTACTGCTATGAAATGCGAGAATAAACACCAGTAAATAAGAAACAAGCCTTAAGACTCCCCATAAATATTAATTCCTGGAGTTCAGTGCATTGGTCTGTGAAAGGCCTCATTTACGTTTCTCTCTTGTTGTTGTTATCAGTAATATGTTTTAAAAGATATTGGAGTTGTGCTGATCTCCCTTAACTCAGTATTAAATTGGTATCGTTATTTTTCCCTTCTATTTCAAGCAAATACACTTCTTATTATAGTCATTATGGTATTGATTCCTATTGCTAGCCATCTTTTGGTTTTTTCTGTGATCTAGATACCTAAACAGGATATTCTATCCTGTTTTATTTTGCTGCTTAATTATATTTAAGTAATGTTTCCCTTTCCTGACTCTCTCCTAAATGGCTTCCTTCCAAGGCAGAGGTACCTTTAATTTGACAGCTTTCATTCCCTGAATTTCCCTAGTAGTTGCCCTATCCAATGAGGCTGTGCTGTTCTCTTCTTGCTCCACAGTGTTACGTGAAGATCGTAAGTTAGGCTTAGTGCTTTGGCATCAGTTAAAAGAGCATGGCAGAGAAACAGGAGAAATGGGAGAGGCCATTTTTCAGTGACACAAAGCAGTTCAAACTTTTCAACACAGAAATAATAAAGAGTAATTCACTGGAGGCTATCTGCAAACACGGTCTGAACTCTACCCTTGAAGGAAAATCAGTATCATTTTTACAGTAGACTTATCTGGAGGGCTCTTCAGCCTAGTCCTGTTGGAAGATCTGTAGGACAGCCACAGCCGGACAGAAGTGGGTGCTGCAGGTCTGCCTTGTGCCAGCGGAGCATCTTCCTTTCAGATGTGGTGAACCTTGATAGTCCTCATGCAGAAGGGGAAACGGTATCCACTGTGAGCGGTATCTGCTGTGAGAGTGTGCTGGGGCTGTGCGCTTGCTCCCATGCTATTCCCCTCAAACAACAATATTTGAACTTTTTCGCCATGCTCTAACCTGAAATT
>NW_009202267.1:8695-20763 GCF_000690835.1 Fulmarus glacialis
AAGATGACAGAACTGCCAGAAAAGCAGTTTTTCCCAAGCATTTTTTCATAATATGCGTGAACACCTGCTATTAGAAGAAATCATGTGGGCTGCTCCATCTGGAACGGGCAGGCCAACTCGGCGCAGTGTCATCTGCTGTGCTAGTACCAAGGTGCCAGCGCTGGAGAGTCACTGACGCTATGGCCGGGTCCCGACGCTGGCTGGTTGCTCTCTGCTGGGAACTTTCTCCGCTGGAACCTCTCGTGAAGCACACCCTGCATCAAAATCAGAGGTGGTGGTGAGAGCCCAAGTATCTATAGCCACTGTAAAAATGTGACTCACCGTTCACACGCACATCAAGCCCTCTGGCCCACGACCCTCCTTGAAATGGTGCTGGCAGGGAAAAGCCACAGTGTCACAGAGCACGTCATGCTGAAGGCAGCTGCAGAGAGGGGAGGGAGCACTGAGGTCTAGGAGTTTGCTTTTAGAATAAAGAAGTTTGGACAAGGAGCTTTTGACAAGCCTGGTAAAACTGTTTTCATTCAGTCCCTGATCTTTTATTCCTCTCACTGCTTCATGCAGACCTAAGTGTTAGAAACATGAAAGCAGCAGCTAAACAAGTCTCCCAAGACTGTTCCTTTTAAATTAGAGAGATGATTGTTTTTCATTACTTATGTTTAGATGACATTGCCATCCTATGATGGTGAACAGAAATACTGTTAAAGCTTACCAGGGCTGAGAAATTTGGTGGAGTCTCAGCCACTGGATTCAATGCACAATAGTAACTTGCAGGGGATTGAGAGTCAGGTCAGGTACCTCCTAATGTAAATGCCTAGAGTTTGCCAGATAAAATGAAGTGCAGTCACAGCAGCAGAAACAGGACTGTAGAGCTGTCTGTCACTCATGACAAGGGTTGATTTAAATGCAACACGATGAGGGTAAGCACCCTTCTGGCCTCACACTTTCTAGAGAAGCTGTTAATAAGAGGGGGATTTTAAAAAAATGATTATTTTTCCCTTCTTGCTGCATCATTACTTTGCTTGGGGCTGGATGTCTATTTAACAGTAAACATGAAATGATACATCAGTGATCATAATACATGATCCACAGGCACAAATTCATGCTGAATGTGCTTTCTACTGAAAGGCAGAAGCAGGTTTGGGGCTATTCCTGCTCTGAGGTTCTTGTTCACTTCTCCAGTGGACAAGCTGCAGAAGCAGGAACCTCACTTCCACCGGGATCAAGGGGATAACTCAGTGCCAGCATTTTCTCTCGCCTTCCTTACACCGTGCAAGAGTGCTGATCTATCCCAGTAAATAATCAGACCGATTCAGCTCCTGACAACATGATGATTACTTTGGAGAAATGACTAACTGAAACGATTTGTGGGAATATCTTACTCAGCAGCAGCAGTTCAGGAACATCGAGGAGAGGGTACTATGACTGATAAGAAAAGAAACATGATTTCAGGTGGGGGTCACAGAAAAGGGGTATTTTTCTTCTGGTTCTTGCATGCTTCTTTTGCACCTACTTGTTGGATGATAATAATTCACCTGCTGTCATTAACTAATACTTATCCACAGCTAGGTTGAGCTGGTCTAAAGAAATCAATATGAGCAAGCAGTGGAGGAGAAAAATGATGCTATTGTCTAGAGTGACATTAGCTCACATAAAACAAACTTTTTCAATTTAACCTGTATGTGTTCAGAACCATGTAGAGTATGTGCAGCCTTTCTGGGCTCAAAATATGAGCTCAAATCTATTCCATAGACTTAAAAAAGCCACAAAATAAAGCAAAAAAAGAATTTCCCTAACTGGTGACCGAGTCAGATTTTCACTATACACCTGAACTTTTCAGAAGTAGAAACTCGATGTGCTCATATCCTCTAGAGACAGTTCCTGACCTGCTTTACCTTGCTGCATGCTGAAGCACTTTGATCTGTTCTGCAGCACAAGATAGGATCCTCCAAGGGCCACAGTAGCAAGAGATATCTTGTGAAAAAGCTAATTCTGCCTAGAGGTTAGCGCTTCACAATTTTATATCCTATGTTGTATGATAAGTCATAAATGACGGACCTGGGAATGAACAAGGAGAAGATTCCCCCTGTGAAGTTAATGGTAAGCAGGGGTTTAAATTCCAGTTCATACCCACAGCCCTTGCTTTTCTTCACTATGTCCCTTCCCCCAGCAATACTGGAAAGTGTTTACAGACAACTTAGTTTCACCATCTGGAGACAGAATGCGTTATGCAACGTCCAGATTTCACAATGTTTTTTATTATTACTCTGTCTCTGCAAAATTGTTATTGTGACTTTGCAATGGCAAATAAAAGGCAGGGTAGGAGAGAGTTCTGTTTATTTAATTTGAAGAAATGGAACTGAAACATGCTAGGGTCAAAGATGGGTGAGGTGAGACATGCAGCATCAAAAGGGGCCTATCAAATACCTCTCTGAAGAACTGTCAGATAGATACAGCACAAGAGAGACGGAAAATCAAGTTACTTTGGACTAAAATGTTATTTCAGGAAGGCATCACCCTGCAGTTCTCCATCAGGTAGACAGGACAGGCTCTTGAAAGATTATAAAGACTGAAGAAAACTTTTCAGTGTGAAAGAATTCCAAATATACAATTTTTCAGACACTTATCCACCAGCTCCAGACTGCATAAAACTTTCCCTGTCATTTCCTCATGTTTTCTGCTTGGTAAATCTTTCAAACTGAGAACTGCAACATAGCTGTGAAGTGATAAGTCATAAAATGTAATTATCTTTTAATAAACACATAAATTGTAAGAAGCATAAAGGTATTTGAATAGGTATACAAGTATCATTATTAGCTTGGTTTTCCTTGTTAGAGCTGAGGGGCTGCAGAAACTGTGCACTATGAAGCAGTGAGCTGTTTTCAGCACGAGCACTCAGCACGTGATATGTTCCTGGGCATTTACATTTAATAAAACACTCAGCTGATGTGTCAGAGCATTTGAAAGGACAAATGCAGCCATAGATCCAAAACTTTGAAATTTGGGAGAAATCTGAATCAGGATTCGGATCCCTGTTTTACAGCTGGTGCTCACTGCAATGCAGAGCAAAAAACTAAAGCACTTTCCCTATCTTCAGAAAGAGCAGAGGGAGCAGGGTTAGAAGGCAATAGTTCCTTCGATGCAAGAAGATCTCAGATCCAAGCTATAGCCACCAAAGCAGTGTAAATGTTATCAGTCCAAAACCTGGCAAAACCTGTCAGGTTTTGGTTTTCATTTCAGACTCGACATGTAGATCATATCTGAAAAGATTCTCAACTCTTGACCAATTTTTCAGTGGAAATTGATCAGCGAGGGACTGATTGGTGACTGTGCTTTGAAAACTGCCAGGCGTTTGCATTTTATTTCTTTGCTTTTGACATGGAAGCAGGTGAAGCCTAGTGTTTTTACCTGGATTTTATTCAGAGGTTCTGTGGCTTTTGAGCCTGAAAGAAATGTAAAGCAGCAGTTGCATAAGCTTTTGTGAGAACTTTTACACCATTGGAAATATGATATATCACAATTATTAATGTATGTGGGAATATTTATATTTGTGTTATATTTGTGAGAATTTTCTGGTACTGTAAATTCATCGTTTCCTTAAAACAAAGAATTTGTTAATATTCAAATAACTTTGAAATAATTATAATTTGTAATAAACCAAGCCATATGTCTAGTTTTCCTTTGCTTCAGCAGAAATCTGGGATCTGTCCTTTTCCACCTGGAAAGGACAAAAGCACCCTATAATGGCATTAAAAATACCACATGCTACTGACAGAAATATGTCCATAAAATGTATTTATTCTATCTATTTAAATAAAATGTGCTGATTACCTTTAAGTAAGAAAAGAGCAACAGACTGTCATTTATATATTTCTTTAATGTTGCACGTCATACATTAAGAACTTATAAACGATTTAGCATAAAGAAAGAGACTTAAACCTTCACTGGTTCATCAGCTGTTCTGTGTGCTCAGGATTCAACAAGCATTTTCCGTACCTATGTTCTAGAGTAGACACTTATGGCAGAGGAAACAGCAGGGAAATGGATGCAGAAGATAATTGCTGATGCCGACCATCTACAATTCTGTTTCTCAAAAGCGTAGACGCTTGTGCAGGTCCAGCCTGCATATAAGTTTTGTATACTTATGGCTTTACAGAGACAGGAATTTCTCATTTAAAGTTGCATTCAGGTCTTTCTATTACCCCAGACAACTCTGTCTGCAGGATCTAAACCAGCCCTGTCCAAGAGTAAAATCTGTCCCTTTCTACTCCCCTGGATGTTTTTGGTGTCCAAGTCACTTTCAGTCTTCTTAGAAGACAGCAAACCGCAAGCTGCACGCTGGAAGAAGCATCTTGATATGAAAGGAAAGCTAAAAAACTTGAAACTAAAATGCTTGAAAAGAATAAAAAAAGGAGAAGATTGTAAATATTTCTCTCGTACAGCATTACAGGTAAAGCCTCAAGCAAAACCTACCAAAGCAACTGGAAATGCTCCCAGAAACGTATGAGGGATTTTGACCAGGTTTATAATGTCTAAAGCACTTGACGTGAACTTCTACCTCGTGCTTTTAACACTGACAGCCCAGAGGACCTTGATAATGGCCTGGAATGAGCTGCAGTGCAAATCTGGAAAGATGCTTATTTGAATCCTCTCCACCCAGCTCCCTGCAGGCAATAGCACTGCTCAGCGTCTCTGCAAATCGATGCCCTGCAGCTCCACGTTGACGTCGACCTCCCGCCCAGCTCTGCAGGCCGGGGCTTGAGGAACCTGGTGGGAAAGCAGCCTTGGCTGCAGCCGGGCTCCCGGGGCAGGGTGAGCGCAGGAACCTCATGTGGACGCTCCTGGGCCCTGGTCTCGGTTTTGTCATTGGCCTGACTTGGTAGCAAGTCAGTATCTATTACGAGCGTGGTGTCTCTGAGACAGAGACTGTCTCCTGCTGTACGTGCATTTGCATGGCACTGCCCAGCACGACGGGATTCTAGTTCACTTGGCTTTCTAGGTACTAGTAGATATTAGTATCGTAACAAGATAGAGTCAAACACTGATACATACTATAGGCAAACCTTTTGTACAGGCTATATACTTAACGCTATTTATCTACCCTTTGAAAAAGACTTAATAGCTAAACTGAAGTGAAAAATTGTGATCTTATTATTGATGTTTTTCTCATTTTTCTGAAATAACTTAAGCAAAGTATTTTGTAACTGTACTGTATGAAGGGGTTTTTTTTGTCTGTTTATTCATTCATTTGCAAAAGTTAATTGTTCATGATGAGTCATGTTCAGTGATTGGTGTGATTAAATTAGCTTTTACTCTATGACAGTTCTGATCGGTACGTTGAACTAGTACCTGTACTTATTGCAAAGATTTTCTTTGATGCTATACTCTCCCATGCTATTACAGTGGCATTAGTAATGAAGATGATCCTGGCAAAAATCAACCTGTAAAAAGCAGCATCATGCAGCAACAAAAAACTAAGTGATCTTTCTCGATTCCAGCTAAAATCAGTGATTTCTCAACGTGGCTAGCATCAGAAAATGACCCCCTTTCACTGAAGTTAATTTCTCTTTGATGTTACACATCACTTGCTTGATTAGCTTTTAACTAGCAGTATCAGCAGCCATAGTCACTGTTTTGGTTTTTTTTTTTGGTTGTATCTAAATTAGACAGTTCTGATTTTTATTTTATAAATAGCTTTGTTGCATTCCTGTCTGTTGCTGTGCCAGCAACCAGAAAGATTGCTACCTGATCAACAAAAATAGAAACAGCATGGTTGTTCAAATGTCTTAACGACTATCGGTGGAACAGCCATCATTACAACAAAGGCACTGAAGTAAGAGTCTCAAAAGTACTTGAATAAGTTGAAAAAGATTTGGTTCACGTACCCTGATCATCCTATTAGAAAATGGCAATGTGGCTGATGGTAGAGCTGTATGAAAAAGGAACACACTACTGAGAAGAAAACGTATCTGTCAATATCTGTAAGAAATCTGTAAGAAAAAGATTATTTTTAAATAGCAGGGGGGAAAAAAAAAAAAAAAGACAAAATAAACAAAAACTAGCCCTCCAGAAAAAAGGTTTTCTATCCCCAGGAGGATTAATAATTGACATGTAGCAGCTTCTGTGGTAGAACAGCCACTAAGCAGATGGATGGATATGATTATTCCCTCTCATATATTTACTAATGGAAAGTTCCCAGTACAAACATTAAGAGAGTATGAATTGCTTTATGCTCTTGAGATTTTTAGTTCCATAAATATTTTTGGCAGCTTGGCTAAGGAGATATAATGCTCTGGCCTTTATTTTATTTCATACTTTTAAAGCATAGTTTTTACATTTCCCACAGAGCAGCACACTGAAATCACAAAACTGAGTAGTTGCCTCTTCTCTGAGAACACTGTTCGCGCTACTTCACTGCCTCACTGAAGAAACACGTTGTATGAAGATTTCCTGGCTCCACTTGCCCATGCAGCGTAACAGCGGGATTTCATATAATTACCTTGATCTGATGCAGGGGGCTCAGCACTAAATACATGCCTGTATTTTTATAATGTTGACAATTTGCACTTCCTCTTGTACACTAGGTTTTTCTGTGTTGGTCTATGCACAGGTAAATATTATTGTCTGGTCATTTCCTAGCATATACTATTACATTTCAATTGAAAAATCTAGTCTAAAAGTACAGAGCGAATTGCTTGGAGCTTTCAGTTTGCTTTGGTGGAAACCTATACTTCCAGGGGCAATTCTAGAGTTTTTGCAAAATTCTGAACTCTTAGACATCCTCCTTCCTCATACATGTATATTATTGACAAAAAAAAACCCCAGAAATATTCTCCATTTCATTAATTAAAATTAATTCAGACAGTATTTGATTATTTGTAAAATTAATATGGATCCTACCAAATGTGATATTTTGTTATGTCTCACCCCCCAAAAATGTACGGAGAATGTTTCAAAACACTAGCTCAAACAGCCTGATGATAGAAAAATGAACAATCTAGCCCTCTAGCAGTAGAGGCCTTATAAAACTATGGGCAACAGCCTGTACTTTGACTCCAAATCTCAGGTGTATAAACACAAACCACAAGCCTTTGGTCTGTAATCTTGTTGTTTTCCTCCTACGGGCAACAGTGTTGATAAGAATCCCCTCTCAGTTCTCTCAGCCTTCCTGATACATCATTCCCTCTTTCAATAACGAATTTTTCTGAAATACTTCCTAAGTGGTGGATTGTAAGGTTATAAAACACAAGCACGGTGTGCAAGGGCAAGTTCTACTCTGTCTCCCATACGAACACAAGACGACCCCTTTTCCTTGGTGGTATCCAGCTAGGCAAATACCTTGTCTTTGACGGTGGCCACTACGAGATGAGTAGGAAGGAGAGACAGCTCTTTCTCTTGGGACACATACAACCTCTCAGTCTCTGGCAACTCATATTACAATAACCTCACGTGCTAGAGATGTCCCCTGGACAAATACCCATCTTCATTTCTTCCTTCAGACAAAAGACGTTAGTTCCTTCAATCTCTCTTTGAAGCACAATTTCTTACTCATTGGATCATCCTTGTCTCTCTCTTCTGGATTCGTTCTACTCGGTCCCATAGGAGGAGACACATTAGTATGGTTTCTGAGCTATAAGGACTTAACATGCAAATATATCCAGGATTTTACTAAAATCGCATGTGCAGTATTTTCTTCTGTTAATCTAAATGCATTTTCTTCTCTTACATAGCTTAGGGTAATGCAACACTGGGTTCACAAAGCGTGAGTATCCTGAAGATAGAAATCTTTAAGCTTATTGTCTGAACAAGAAAGAAGCCTAGATTAAGCTGTGAATAATTTATATGTTTACAAATATCAGAATATAGAGTAGGGCAAGATTTTTCTTCCCTCCTTCCGTCTAAGAAAGCATGTGATTCATTCAATAAAGGGCTATTACTTTGGTATTAATTCAACAGTTTTTTCCCCTCTCTTTTACTCTTCAGCCCAGTGTTCCCAAAACATACATGGTGGGGAAAGTTCATACCCTGGAAGTTCGGCGTTTCATGTTTGGCCAAAGCAAAGTCAGACTATTAAAATAAAATGTCAAGATCATTTGCTTTTTAATGATCTAACATAACTGGACACAGCGCTTCAGACAGGAACCAACTTCAAAGCTGGTAAGAAAAGTAATCTCAACACAAAGTTACTGTTGTCATATTTTTACGTTCAGATACTTCTCATGAACGTCACAATGATGATTTGAAAGTTTATAGCGATTTGTTATAATAACTGATTAAAAAAGCAAGGAAGTAATAGTGAATCTGTGACCACAGGAAAGTCAGGTCGGCCTCCAGTAATCGGTAACTATAGTGCAAAACCAGGAAAATAGGGGCAAAGAAAGATTCAGTTTCAGTTTTGTGCATTTCACTGCTTTCAATTTTTCTTGCTGTTGTTGCAGTAAACTAGTAAGTTATCTGCAGGGTGCTTGGCTACTATTGAGGTGAATGAGTACCTGACAGAGACTTTTTCTGGTTGGTAGTCCAGTAATCCATCTTAATAGATTCAGCTTTTTAATTTTGTTCGTTTGAATTTCAGTCAGGCCCTTAACTCGTGGCAGATTCAAATACCGTTTTTTTTTTTCTTCAGTTCTGGGTTTGGTTTGGTTTGGTTTTGCTTTTTGTTCTTTCTACTGAAGAAGGAAAAAGAAAAGTGGAATAAAAATAAAACAGACACCTGTGAACCGAGGCATTTTCAATTTTCACCTTGCCTCCATGTTTTTTCACTTTTAACAAGTTATTTTCCTAAGTAACTATATATCAATCTGTGACTGCAATGATAAAGCTTGATTTCTTTAAATTGTTCAAATAAAAATATCTTATTCTCCTCTTCATTGCTGCTTAGTGCTGGCTTGGACTCCCCCCTAACCTTCCACTCTTTACTTCTGGCAATACGTATAGAGCAGGTGGCATTTTCTCACATTAGTGGCTGGATGGGAAACCTGACAGTCCCTATTTTTTTTGTCATTTTTTAGAGGGGGAAAAAAAAAAAGGTACCAGCAAAACCTCTTTTATGCAGCCCCAAGTAAATCTTTGTTCTGCTGTAGGTACATTTTTAGGAGCAAAATTTTATTTCTCTGATTTTCCTCTCAAGTAGGGCATTGTTTGTGATCTAATAACAGATTTAGCTCTCCACTGTATTATCTTTCCCATGTTTAAAATTCTTGCAGAGTTATAATCCCTTTCATTTCCTGCTTTTTAATTAATGGATTTTATATAACTGTTCATTAGTGTAATTGTTGTTGATTTTTATTTTTCACTTCATTATTTCTCCAACAAAACTTACGCCACTGTTAGTCTCTTAGCAAAACAGAGCAAATTAGTCTCAGCACCTGGGAAAACTGTTTGTAGGTGAGCATAAATAAGAAGTAAGACTCTTCTTACGTTAGAGTTCTTGCTTACGCTCAGCTACAAACAGAGCTCAGAATGCATGAGGATACCTTTAGGAAATATTTAGCTGACATCTAGAGACATCAAGCTCTTTAATCTTTGACAAGACAGTCAGCTCATGCTAGTAGTGTTCTCTGAGTCCTAATTCGATAGAAACGGACCGAGAGCAGGAGAGCTTTGGTGTGCTGCTGACAAGTTTCAGTAACTACCAGCCTAAATGAGAGCTGAAAAAACAGTCCTGAAGTGAACAACTCCAATGCCTATAACCTCTTATTCATTCCTTCCTAATTGATAGCTTTAGAAATAGTTTCTCTTAGCTTGAGCATCAAGCAAGTGCCATAAAGAACCCCTCCGTCTCCCTAAAGGCTTGTTACAATTTTCCCACTTGTTTTTGATTTACATATCAGTCACAGAGACGCCGGCGCTGATTTCCTGAACAACTTCCATGCAACTTCCAAAGAGCAAGAAAGGATGGTAGGGCTGGAATAAAAGCAGACACTTCAAAGCCTGAATGTGAATAGCTGGGAGACCAATAAGACGAGGATATATAATAATCACTTTATGTTAAGAGATGCTTAAGCTTCTGTGACATATTTATTGTGCAGTCTGAAGTTCTAGCATGAGCCTCTCATGGAGATGTTAAACCAGCAGCAGAAGCTCTCTTAGAAGTCATGGCTGTTTACTCTTTGTCGATAAAGGCCAGTCACAAATACCATGAGTTTTACATCGTTGCTCTTTCTCATCTGGAGCGGGGCATTTAAGAGTTTATAAACGGAATCGATTTATGCATTTCTACCGAGGTTATTACAATAGAAAGCAGCAATAAACTTATATTTTCTGCTTTATTTCTATATTTTCTCTATTTTTTTCTCTATTAATTTCAGTTTCCACTGACTTATTCTCTTGTTATTTATTCTGTGTTGGTGTCATTTACACACGCTATGCTGTGTGTAGTTGTCTTTACTTGGGTATTACACTGCATCTGATCCCATGCCAAACTGTCTTTCTAATCAGAAACCTCTTCCACTGCCTCAAAAAAATTATTTCAAGCAAAGCTAACATTTACTAGAATAAGATAGGAATACATTCAATTTTTGAATACCTATCTAAAATATACATGGGCACTTTGTTAATCAGGATTTTCATCAAAATAGAATGCTTAATTTCAAAGAACTTCCATCTATTACCAGGGTATGGTTAACCCCATTCTTGCTGATCACCGAGTAAAACATTGCATTTTAACTTTGAAACATGGTGTTGGGTAGAAGATAGTATCACAAAGGCAAGATACAGAAGAAACACTTGCCTTACGTAAACTTTACAGGATGTCATTGTTATGGGTTTCTCCTCTGTAAGAGAACAGTGACAAAGAAGCGTAACAGTGAAATAGAAGACTGAAATACTGGAATAATCATCTTTGCCAATACACTTCTAGGGGTGCAGACCCATAGAAGTGTATTGATTGTTCAGGCCCTGGGAGAAGTGCGGCAAATGGTAGTGCTGGGGCAGAATACTTTGGATTTGGTGATGTGCTCCTTGATTTCCGTGGTGAGCACTTATACACAGGAGCACTTCAAAGGGCTGTGCTGGGTGAGAAAACACTCAGGAGCAAGGTTTGAGGAGCCAGTGGAGCTCACTTGGAGCTTCCCGACAATGTGCAAAGACCCCAGGGCCCTCGGGTAGGAAAGGCCACCAGGGTGGTCTGGAGGGGCGAGGGAGGTGCTACATGAGGACTGTAGGGGCTGTGGTGAAGATGGAGCAGAGGGGCTGGGGTGGAGAGGAGGAATGGGTTTGAGGACATGGGAAGAGATCACTAATGGCCTCAGAGGTATGCATGTGGGACTGGAAGGGGTCAGTGGAGATTCCAGCTTCTTGGAGGAAGGGAAGGATGGTAAGTGGGGGTCAATGAAGTTTGAAGAGCTCTGAATGGGCTGAAGGCAAGGGAGCTGTGGAAGCCTGGCAGGGCAGGCAGATCTCATTCCCTCTTTTTTTCTCCCCTCTTCACCCATGTGTTTCACCATGCCTCTTCTCTTGGGATCCCTGTCTACTTCCCCTCTTCCCTAGACTCGGAAGCTGCACTCCTCGCTCACCCCCATCCCGGCACCCGTCCCCATGCAGGCACACACCTCCACCCTCCCCTCCTGCAAGACACAAGGATCCCACTGCTTCCCTGCAGCCAGGCCCTCCTCGATCTGCTGCACCTTCTGGGCTGGAGGGAAGGGACGGAGCAGGGCTGGGCTGCCAGATGATGGAGGAGACTGAGACTTTCTGCTGCCAAAGATAAAGCTGTGGCAGTGACACTTACTTCTGCTGGGAAGGGCTAGTTCTGGTGCAGTTGCTGCTGCCCCACTCTTTGGCCCCTGCTTTAGCAGCAACATCCAGAGAGCACAAGAGATTCGCGAGCAAGAGGTGGGGATTGGCATAGGCAGAGAGCAGTCTGCCAGCCACTGAATCTAACTGTTAATGGGCTATTAATGTCAACAGAAATCAATGGGAGTTACTCTAAACATGGGATAAGCCTAAGGATGGCAATACAAAAACCTGTCAATCCTAAATGATTCTTCTCTGTATGATGCTTGCGCTTAATGGGTTCAATATAATTAACAATGCCTGGATATCTTCTACAATTTTATTTTCAGTGCAGG
>NW_009202267.1:20778-27759 GCF_000690835.1 Fulmarus glacialis
ACTAAACGTCATTTTTTTTGCTCCATGCCAAAACCTCTCTGCTCAAGCAAGGTCATTTCTGTCTGTGGAAAAGCCTCACACTTTAGCATGGTTCAAAGAAGTCATGGTGACCCAGACTTAGAAAGGTATTCAGACGCTTAGATGGAAACTGATGGAAGACATCAAAGCCCCTAACTCCCATTGATTCACTGATACATTTTTAAGTACCTCCAGATCAAAAAGGCCAAATCCACCAAGGAACCTAGATCCTACTTGCAAATTAAGGTGTCTACTTTCAAAATTAAACTGCTGTTAGAAATTTCAGAAATTCTGAGTAACTGCTTCCTCACCCCCAAGGTGCTTAAATTCTGCTGATTTGCATCCATAATGGCCCCTTGGTGCCTCTTGCTGTCTGGCATTTACAAACTCTGGGTGTGCCAAGAAGATCCAGATGTATTCACAAACTAGATATACCCAAAATATCTGTTAGACTAGTCATTTCTCAGACCGCACATTATTCAGACAGAAGAGAAGGGATGTGTACCTTCCACAACAGCACACTTCTGAGGTGACCTGGTCCCTTTGGCATGTAGGAGACAACTGTTTGGTCCCTTCCCCTGCAGAACTGGAACAGATGTTGAAGCTGCATTCCTCTTCACTCAAGTGAATACACGAACAATGTGTTCCAGGCTGTGATGCTCCTGAGCTCCACGGTAAGGCTAGGAAAGCAGCCGTCCTGGGAGGGTTTCCCATTTAGAACTTGTGCCTCACTGCAATTTCTTTCTGATTTTTGGTTGACTTGGTGCGTCCTGGGATTTTCTTCTAGCTGCACAGTGTGGTTCCTACAGGTCACTGTACTGTTTGAAAGTTAGGCTTTGCAGGGCATATTACTGAGTTTTCCAAATTTCCTCTCCAGGCTTTTTCCCAAATGGCCAGTTTTAGCACTTTGGCTGCCTGAACTCCCAACTGGAAAGTTTCTCAGGCTGACTTCTCCTAGGCCCACTAAGCCTGGGTGTGCCTAGTCCTCTCCTGATTACCAGGGTTACCTGACTGTGCTGACATAGCGACACTGGAAGCCACTCGCTTCTTCCTCCTGCCCCCTTCCAAAGAGTGAGACACGCAGGGTGGGAAGCAGTGCTTTGTAGCAACCTCAGCACCCTGCACGGGCGGGATTTAGGGCTTTGTTCTCAGTACCTGTGGGATTTGGCTATCACCCGTGGGAACTGATAAGCACTTTAACCACTGCAGCTGTGTCCCGCAGGGATGATAAGTCAAGGCATTCTGCCGCCTACGCTCATAGCCCAGCCAGTTAATAATGTAAGCTGAAATCAATTCATCAGGCCACGAACAGTGCACATAATGTGCCAGCCATTCAATTGTCTCTGCTGTAGGAGCAATAACCTCTGGCAGAGAGGAAGGACAGGCGGCTGGGGATGATAACCTTTCAAATTGCTCTAACATGCATTTGGAAAGCCTATAAATCTGAATCCCTAAATACAAATTCTCTGCCATGAAGAATAACTGCAAGTACATAACAGAGTTTTTTCTGTATTGCAGACTCCCAAAGGCAGACAGTTCACTCACTCTTTACAGAGGCACAATCAAACCTTTAGACCTGTGGCTCAATGCAGTATGCTTAAAAAGAAACTGGTAGTGGTCACCTTTAGGACCACTGAATGTGGTAATAATTTATGGATCATAATTGTCTCCACAGGCTGCTGTTCAGTGTCATGTGCCATAGGCTGGACACATATTTACTTCAAGTCAACCAACCTGTAGCTGTCCTGTCTCTCGTCTTCACTCTTTTGGGTTGGAACAATTGAACCTCCTGCTCTGTAGTGCGGTGAATGGCTTTTTGTTACTCTGGGCAAGGCAAAGGCCTGATTTCTGTCTGGATGAGGAATTCTGCTCTGGAAACACTTCCAGAAAAAACATGCATTAACTGAGGGGTGGAGCTATCTAACTGCATTTTGACCTCACAAAATCTGAGTTTTCATATGAATTAGAAATATTTTGTTCTCTGCATGTGACACGTGTATAGGTGCATCTATATAAAAATGCATTGTGAGGCCCTGAAATGATGTCCCTTAAAGTAGTTTAACATCTCTTAATGGGATGCAGTGGTCCTCCGAAAGCAGTGATCAGTGACTCTGTAAGTTGTTGTCCCTACTGTTCCAGCCCTGCAATAAACGTGTGAACATAGTGTAAGTTGTATAGTTTAAGAAATGGAGGCATAGCATAACCCCATATAGGTGATTTACTAAACTATATTAAGTAATCAAGCATAATTATTACTGTTTATTTCATTCTATTATTCCTTAATATTAATGGTACTACTTTTCAGACTTATTCTCCCTGTAAATCAATGTAAAGATCTCCAAGAATTTCAATTTCCTGCGGGATAAGGCCCAAAGAAGCTGTTCTTTAACACGCTCCACACAATCTACTACAATATCAAAGGTCTTACTTTAGGGCCAGTTCAAGAAATCAGAAATATCAGTGTTTAAAAGTTTGCTTCATAGCTATGAAATATTAAAAAAGTGTGGACTTGAATGGTGACTTGAAAAAACACGCCTCTTTTAAAAAGAATAATAAAGTAAAGGTATTACTATAGAAGCAGCAGTTCTATTATTTTCCAGCTACAGCATACTTTTCATACATATAGATCCAAGTACACACAGAATAAACATACAGTATGGTTTTGTATTAACAAACTCTTTGAGTTATATGTTTAGGAAATTTGGGTTTATTTATGTTGTTTGCATTCCGTTTTATTTATAATTAATTCTAGTGTCAGACAAATGCCACTCTTGATTTCCCTTGAAATTATTCATTTCTTTTGGGGTTTTATCACATCTTTGCACAATCTTTTTTTAAGAGGCCCCCACTATCTTGTCTTTCCTGGTGTCCAAAGCATTTTTGTGATGAAATACCTGTTGAATGAATTGCGTGACAAATAAAGTTAAGCCAGTGGGAGTTCACTCAGAATAGGGACTACTAGACAGGCAATTACAATGTTATGCTTAACAGTTATCATTTATGTGATTTTTGTTTTTTCCTGTGTAAAAATGAACTAAGCTATTTTCATTCTTCTGAGAGTCATTTTGATTCTGGTTTGAATCATTCTTCACAGACACCATTAAGTGCAATAAACACTTCTGATACGTTGCCCAGTCTGGGGGAATTGTTTCTGTCTCCATTTTTATAGATGCTGATCACCTCCATATAACAAAGAGATATAAAGTACTGCCCATTTCTGAAAGGGATAAAAATGGTCTTGTTGAGTCCATAAGGGCAAGCCTAGCCTCCAACAAACATAATGTTTCCCAAAGGCTCGAAGGACAAGCACAAATACAAAAGAAATAATCATATCCCACGTATCTCACTGCTGGTAGCTGCAAGCATCGGTCTGAGCCTGTTTCAAACATCCATGTTCATAGACATTTCTTGGGGAGGGATGAGGTGCAACTCTGGGGCAGCTCTGTTAGTGTAAATGCAGAGAACCTCTACTACCACCATTTATCTCAGTGTGTGTCTCCTTTAGTAGCTATCATCATTGCTGAAACGAACTACAAATATTACTGTCTTCAATGGGAAACATTGCAATCGGGAGGATGACCCTCGTAAGGGAAGAGTTCTAAAACAGAGGATAAGGTGTTATCCCTAAAGCATGGCTTACAAGTGCTCAGCATCCAAGAATGAAGTAGACCACCTCCACTGAGAGCCTGAGGAGCAGCCAGGAGTCCTCCTTCAAAGGAGGACTAGTGCACTGCATGGCAGTTTGTAGAACATTTATTTCACAGCTGATGCTTAAGGCATTTTGGAAGAAGAATCTGGGAAATGGCCCAACTGAATGGTTGATGCCTGTCAAACCGCAGACAGGAGAACCCCTGCCCAGAAGCAGCTGAGTGCAGCAGCAGTGGATTGGCAGCTTTCCTGAGGCATCGAATAGGGGCGTTCCACATATGAAAACTGTGTGCTTCTTGGAAGTCCTAATAATCCTGACCCTGCATAGATGCAGTGAACTTCTCTGACAACCTGTATCAGATGGGTCTTTCAGTTTGTCTGGCCTATGCCGAGGTGCAGTCCTGACAGAGCCTAAGAATACGCTCCCTATTGCAATGTGAAAGCTGCACTCTGCAGTAATTGGGAAGGCGGTTTAAAATTGTGCCATTTTCTATCAGTGAAGTGTTTACAGATGGCTTGCAAAATATGCTCACTGACATACTTCAGATCTTTCTACTGCATGGTAATAAACATGCTGCAGCTGCTGCATAAATTATTAGAAATAAATTGCTTTCTTCTAAAGTCAGAAAAATTAATATCACAGTAAAGTTACTAGAAAGAGCAATGAAAGATTATTAAGAGAGAAAGGTTTTTGTGCAACATTATCATTATAAGCAGAATTTTCAGAAGTTTCTAATTTAGGAGTAAAAATTTTGTTCCAGGTTTAAAGTTGGTGGATAAAATCTCAGCACTGGCATGAATTCTGTCTACATAATTGAATCTAATTTTGCAAAGTAAATAACTTCTTTTAGAGTCTTGCTCAGACTGTAAACAGAAAGGTCTTGAATCAGGACAGTACCTGAACATAAAAGATTAAGGTAATTCTTAGTCAGGACAGCACTTTCCTGCCTTTTAAGTAGTATGCCTAACAGGTCTATTTTCTTCAACTGGATTAAAGCTATGGTGCACAGTATTGCCAATCCCATCTTCAAAATTCATGCCGTTGGAAAAACATCAGACTTGTTTAAAAGTCGTAAGATTTTAAGCCTTGCATTTTTTATTTACTTTCTATTTTATTCTTTAGGCTACATTTCTGAAGCAGCTCCAAACCTTTCCATGAGCTCCGAAGGGCTCAAAATGTACTCAAAAATGAATATTCCTCTGCAATTTCTTGCTTCTAGCATTTGGGGCTTGAAGAGAAAGCATTAACTGTTGTGATACTTGCAATAACATTACAAGAATTGGCAAAGCTGGCTCTGCCTCTGTCTAAATTTCAACTTTTCATATTTCAACTTTTTCCCTCAGCCTAAAAGCAAAAAGAACTGGGAAAAAAGACACAACCATTTCATGTGTGTGCATGTATGCAACCTATCTCATAGGGTTTGCTTCTGAACACTCTCAGCAATCACAACTGGCTTGGCTAAGGGTCCTTTATAACAGAACTAATTATTCCCCCCCCTATATCCACAAAAGCTATTTTAGATGCATCTTTTCTTTTTCCAAGATGCATAGAGTATCTTACCTTATGAGGGAAGTAGATCAGCTGTAAAGAGGTGCATCATGTTACGGCTCATGTAAAAAACTGCGCTCTTTGAAAAAAGCCTGTATATTTCTTCAGTCATTTAAAGATAAAGCAAGAATAATAAAAGTAGTAGAGGAGAAGACAAAAAGAAATCAAAGGAAGGAACATGGGGATGACTGTATAATGGATATATATTGACAGACTGAGAAAATTTGGGCTCAGGATCATGCAGAGAGAAGAGAAGGGAGAATCAAATTTCAAACTGATTATAAGGATAATAAGGCTTAACTGATCTTTCCTTAGGTTTCAAGCTGGGATTTGCCACTGTGGACTGAATCAAGATTATATAGGGAACAGAGAGATGTAAGAAACTCACTGACACCCTGTATGACCTACTGCGTCTGTGAGTAGATGCTGCCCAAGAGCCAGCCACCTCCCTCACATCTCGCGTAGTGTCGTCAAGGATGTAAACGTGTGCGCTCTTGACAGCTTCCTAACACACTACGCCAGTACTGCTGAGGATATAAAAGCTGGAGGAAGCTCAGAAAGTGTATGAGGGGGAGATGTTCACCACTCGACTTCAGCAAGCTAACTCAGGTCTCTGCAATGATGGTTTAAGGGATGCAGCCCCTGCTACGGATACTGTCAGTCATACCTGAGAGTCTGAAGGTTAGCGAGCCTTCAAAGGTGATTTAAATACTGGATGCTATTGAATTTTCCCCCGGGGGATACCAAAAAGGGTATTTGTCAGTGCTGATCCCAAGGGCATTTGTGAGCAAAGAATGTGAGGGATAAACGTTTTGGCCTCTAGAGATGCCACTATTCTGCCTCTGGATTTGCTCCTGGACAGCTTAACTGTATTCTCTCTCATGTTTCACGGCAATGCCATGATGTATTTGGGTTGATGACAGAGGAAGATTTATGATTATATTTCCAGAACATCTAGTGCAGAAAACCCACTGAAAACAGAACGGAGGAGTTAAGCGGTGCATCCCAGCAGCCTTTACTCAGTCCCTCTTGAAACTGAAAACAGGCGCAGAGAATGGCTGCAGTTGCTTCAGCTGAATTCACTGCGAGATGCAGGGAGTGCTGTGGGAGTGGGGAGAGCTGTTTAGTCTGGTTTTAGAGAACACTGGCTTTCAAATTTCGATTCGTTACTTCATGCTGGGTAGTGAGCCCTCTGTGCTAGCAATGGGAAATGTCAAGCAACTGAGATCAATCAGGCATAATGAGACAGAATTATGATTTGATTGTCCAGGGACAATGTCAGCAACGCTGACATGTTATAAGAATCTGTAAAACAAGAAACCAAAAAAGTTTCTGCCTTGAGGGATTGTTCCCTGACAATCTCCAGCTCATCTGATCCCAGATTTCAACACTAACACATCCTAATATACCCTCTAGACACCCACTAAATTTCACAGTGTTTGGAATAAGCACCTTTAAACAGAAACAAATTCCCATCCTTTATTATAGCAAAGTGGTTCTTTTTTTCCTGTGTGTGGCTACAATAGACCAAGTTAAGTTAAAGCTGATGCAAGCAACAGCAAATTAAATTTAAAAGCAGTAGGAGAACAACTGATTTTGGTTCTTACTATTGCTGTTATATATAGGGACATACAGATTGTAAATTTTATGCAGAGCAAATTGCCATCCATTAATTCAAATGCCAGATAACCAGTCTGTGAGATTTTCGCCCCCCTTGATTAGCTATTTGCTAATAGCTCTCTGGGGTGGGGGCGGGGGGTGGGGGG
>NW_009202268.1:0-204 GCF_000690835.1 Fulmarus glacialis
GCCCGAGCCCCCGCTCCCACCCCTGCGGGCTCGGGGGTGGGGAGCGGGCGGGAGCGAGGGGCAGGCGCGCAGTAACAGCCCCCGTCTGCTGGTTTGGCAGAAAGTCCTGGAGCAGGAGGAGGATTTGAAGCCGGTCCCCGCTGACCCTACGGAACAGCAGCCGCTCTTGCCTCGCTCAGGTCAGGACACGCTATTTCACGATGG
>NW_009202268.1:383-21986 GCF_000690835.1 Fulmarus glacialis
TGTGCGACAGAGGAGGCACAAGCGTACAAAGGAAGCGATGGGAACATCCTCCATGGAGGCTCCGGCGGCTTCCCCGGTTGGGAAGGGGCTGCCGGCCCTGGGACGTCGGGAACTCGGTCGCTTGTCGCATCGGCTGAAAAACTGCTGGGACTTCTAAAAGGAAAAAAATAGGTTTCTCTACGGTTCGTAGAGGTGTTCTGGGGGAGGGTGGAGAGGGGGATCGGTACTTTCTGTAATAAATTTCAGTGTAAATTATGGAAAGTGTTTTGGGGAAAAACAAAACAAAAAAATCATAAGCAAACCCATCCGTGAGGAGGCATGTGGGTTGTTACAGGACATTTACCAAAAGATGAGGGAATACTGTTTTCCCAGATCAGTTTTTCTGAAGTTAGAGTTGAGTTTTGGTGGCATGCCTCTAGAAAGGATTTAAATTAAAAAAAAAAACCAAACACAAAAAACCAAACAAAAAGCTTCCTCAAGTAGTCTTTTATCTTACATAGATAATTCCGTTTAAACAATTCCTTGCATGGGATGCTAAAGATGGGGCTTTTTTTGTAGGAGGGGGAAGGAGTGTAACTCAAGGTATTTTAAGGACCTCTGTTAAGTGCTTTATGGTGAATGGCCATATATAAGTAAAAAAAAAAAAAAAAACGAAACAAAATAACCACAACTAATCTACCAATTTGTTTTTGTTTAACCTGATGTTACACTCATTGTCCTTAAGAGTTGAGTTCTGCGAATTCTCTACAAATAAACAGTGCAAAATACTTTTCAAATGCAGGGGTCTGGGTGGGAGAGAAGGAGGTTTGGGTTTTGTTTTTTTTTTTTTCTTGTTTCCTCTTACTCAGATCGGCTTCCCCTAGACGTGATTGCACTGTCTGTGTGCAAGGTGAGTGGAGCATTCGTTCACCTGTCTGTCCATCTGTCTGCGCAGATGTAAGAGGTTTTATTGTTCTTCTCCTACAGAAGGAAGTGGGCAGTGGGACAGGGCACAGAGTAACGGGGAGGAGCGAGAGGAACAGAGCAAGGGGGAAAGCAGGCTGGGTATGTGCTGGGGCTGGGTTGAAGCTGCTGTATTATCACCAGTGTAGTTAAAGCCTTTTGGTCTTGATAGCTTTTTCTCACGACAGCCTGGATCGTGCTGTAACGAATACAGAAGGGCTTCTTTATTAGGGCTGTTGGATGCTGAGGGACTCTGTGGTTTTCTTTGGAACTCGGGTTGACAGAGTGAAGGGCAGCCAGGCAGTGGGTGCAGTCACCTTACGGGGTTTTCCTAAATCCCGGTCTGGATGGATTCCTCAAACTCGAACATGCGACAAAGTCTGTCATCTCTAAACTGGGGTATCAGCTCGTTGTTTGTATCCTCTTGGAGGTGATCTTCGGAGCAATTAGTGTGCATGAGAAGGGGTGTTACGAATTTCTCCACTGTCTTGGTTCCTGCTACACCTTTTGGATTTTTTAATTAATTTTACCGATGGCTTTGAAGTATTTTAGGTTATTACTGTGATAAGTGTTTTTATGTTAGTGTATGACACAACACCTGTGGGAAAACGGTATGAAAATAGTACTGCCAAGCTCTGAAGAAAAAAGGGCTCCGTGGCACCTAATCTTGGTTGAGGTTTAAAATGAAATCACAGTTGCTGTCGGTTTTCTTACTCAGGTATTTGTTTCACAGAACTCAAATACAGTAAGTAGACTTTTGAGAAGGTTGCTGAAAACTACAGTTTCCGATAGACGCTGCTTGCGTCTCTGTTTGGAGTGACATACTCATTCACAGCTTTCCTTCCGTAGTATGTGTGTCTCTTTCTCATTGTATCTTTCAGCTCTTGGTTCTGTCACAACATAACTCAAGGGGTGGGTCCACAAAGACTTTAGGCTGGCACTGCTGTAGACAGAACCTGTCCACACAGCCTCAAACTGTCCATTTCTGTACTTGTCACACCTCTGTCCTGTGTCGCTGGCATGGGTATTGGCACTGCTGTTTACTGACCCGGGCCAGGGGGCTGTTCCAGATGAAAAGTAACACTCTCTTTTAGCAAGTTAGTTTTCAACCACATCTATTCTCCAGTTTGGTTAATCATACGGTCGCATAAATGCTGGCATGTCTGGAGATGGGGGTGCAATGACTGGAGGGTGGGCAGTGGGGAAGAATGGGGATATTTGCTTAGCAACATTGCCATCTTTTCCCACCTTAAGTAGTTCATTGGACCGTATCTACAGTGGCTCCTGTGATAGTGAAATGATTTTCTGTCTTATCTGGCCACGACTGTATCTTAAGAAAGCAAAAATTCAGTGTTACCGTTTCTTAAAGATCTATTATACTCTCCCTGTAGCTCAGATTTGTCCTCTGTTCGTTCCTTGTTTTGTTTTCTTTTTTTCCCCGTAAATGCTATGCAATGGATTTTTCAGTGATTTTCTTGAGCAACTTTTCCATCGCCCAATGTACTTTAACATCACAAAAGTTTTCTTACTCTACTGCAACAGTTTTTGCCTTGGTGTGTATTTCTGTGAAACTATTGCTTGTTCTCTATCTCTCTCTGCATTGCACCTTCTAAGTTCTTACAAGCTACTAAACTGTTAATATTTGCCAACGTCTATTATTCTAGGCCTAATGATTGTTTTTTATACTCTGCTCTTCACTTTCTACAGTTTATCTGTGTTCCTTTTGCAGAATGAGATCTGATATTCCACGTGTTGGAGGTGATTTATCTCTCTCTTAGTTGCCTGAACTGATAGCTGAGCACAGGCAGACAAAAGTTACATTCCTCATTTTGTAGAAGCATTTGCTTTACAGACAACTCTCTCATTTGTTCAGCATTCTCACTCTTGCATGTCTTTAGCTCCTGCTTCTGGCAGGGCTTTTTCCTTGATTTATCTCTGGTTTTTTCATTGTTGTTTCTTCAGTTTCTTTGCATTATTTTTTCCACATAGTCTTATTTGTCCACCTTGCTTCTCTTGTTTGTTTTTGAGCTGTCTGAATCCCTTTGAGTTGTTTCTATCCACTGTTCATTCTGTATCACCTGCAAGTTTAATTAACATTCCCTTTATTTAGTCTTAGATCTCTAATTAAGATGTCAAAGAAATCTGGACTGGCAAAGATCCCTGCAGCAACCCAGTAGATGCCCCCTGTACCTGGTGGTTGCATTGGTGTATATCGTTACACTTAGTTTTGAAGCCGTTAGTTAATTTTCTAATAATGTGAGCAGTACTTTCCAAAGCCAATTTGAAGTAATTTTTCAGCTGTGATTTCCTTGGAGAGTAGCAAATGCTATTCTAAATCTAAACCTATTACATCATGCACTGTATTCTTTTCATGCCCTAACTTCATGGCAATTCTATCCTCCTTTGAAGAGCAATCAAGTTTATCAAGATTTACAGTATTGTATGCTCCTCTCTCTCTCCAACTTCTGCATTATGCCCACAACCATGCTAAATAAATGACCAACGTGTTCCTTTGTAGAGCCCCGTAAAAAGTCAGGAATTTGCATGCATGGAGCTCATTACAAGATCTGAGACTAGATGATTAGAAAGAGTTCTTTGGGGTTTGGAGGTGGTGTTTTGGGTTCTTGGGGGTTCTTTGTTTGGGTTTTTGAGGTGGGTTTCTGTTGTTGTTGTTCCTGCCCCTTGGGTCCTCCTTTTTCTGGAGATGATGCAGTCACTCCCCTTTGTTTTTAACACCATATGAATTAGACGTTTTCCTGCTAGGGAGGGGCAGGTTTTCCAGTTCCCGGTGCCACTGGCTGAGTCACTGGCTCTGTTTTTCTGTTCCGTTGTAGGTTTATAATTACCTTGTTCTTACCTTCGTTAGATTATGATTGCCACAGGGTAGGTGTTCTACTTTACTTCAGAGACATGAGTGCCAGTGGCTTTCAGAGCCTGGATACAAGCCTTTAAGCATCTGCTTTGCTATTGCCGAAGAGAAAATGAATTAGCCTAGTCCTCAAAGTGCCTCCCTTCAAACAGTATGGTAACCATTAATGACAGATGTCCAGGCAAAGTCTAATCTCTTGTAACCAGGACTGCTTTAACTGAAGGAGGAAAAGTCAATAGAGCACTGAGTATGTGTATACTGAAATGGAAAGGGAGGATTTGCTGATGTGTCTTAAGTTCATCTTACTTGACCATACCTCTCCATAGCAGGACATTTCATAGCAGTGAAATAAAGCTCACTGATACGAGACTAGGAGGATTTAGAGAGGTTCTCTTGGTTTGAAAATCTTGTCCGTTTAGGGGAAAAAAGAGAGAGGTGTAAAAGAGAGGTTTGCATAAGAAGATTTTCTCCAAGTACACTCACTGCTCTTTGATTTATCTTTCTAAAAATAAATAAATAAAATCCTATTTATTTCCCCACCCCTGTTTGTTTGTGAAGGATCTACGCGAAGAGAAGAACATAACTGTGCAGGGGAAGCAGTGTAAATCGCTGTTTCTATCCACCCAGTAAGCTCACTGAAAAATAGAGAAGCAGCATCTTTTTCCACTGTTTTTGGTCACAGGTTTTATTTGTAAGAACATGTTTTAAAAACTGGAGCCAAGTCTGTGGTTGGTGTGTCCCTTTAAGAATATAGTTTTGCTTGGCTAGCTGCCCTTGTTCTCCTGTAGATTAATCCAGCAGAAGGTATATAACCTGTTGACCTTCCTGGTGAGAAGGGTCTGGAAAGGCAAAGAGATAAATCAGAAGGTTTGTGCTTTCCTGTAATATCTGGGGGCAAGTTTAACCTATGTCTTTCAGTTTTTGTCATTCCTTTTTTCTCTTTTTTTGCTAAGTGATTCCCGTTTGAGGGTTGGGGTTGTACTTACAGGTTCTCATGATTTTCACTTGCTTTCTGTGAAATCCCTAAATGTTCAGCAGTTTGGAAATCACAGTGTGTTTGTGCCACAATTGAGAGGGAAGAGTTCTGAGCTCAAAATTACATCAGTCCGAGTTGAGGACGGCTCTTATATCAAACTGGTAGGAGAGCTGGAATCCGGCTAAAATGGCTGGCGTCTGTTTGTCTGCTAGAAAATTTCACTCTTTTACAGAAAAACAAATCTGGTGGACTTTCCTCAGTGTCAGCCCTCAAGAAGTGATCATCTTAGCTGTAAGCAGTGAATGTTCACCTGCTGCGTGTTCCAGGTGGAGCGTGTACTCCAAAACTGAGCTGGGGTGGTTTCTGAACACCTCAAGAGAGAGCGGCTTGGTTGGTAGCCATGAGTAGATTTCACTCATATGATGCAGATGTTTCATGGTTGTTCTTTACTTTACTTAGGCATTGTTTTATCAAAATTATCAAACACCTTTAAGCTCCCATCTAACTACTACTAAAATCAAGGCACATGCTTAATTGGTTGACTGAATTGGGGTCCTGTTTTATATACCTGTTCTGCCTGTTTGTGGTTTGCTTTTGTCTTGAGGCTTTGGTAAAGGGCGTAGCTCTGGCCGGACAGGTCGTGCCCGCAACACAGACCACCTGCAAGCACTGCAGATGCGGAAATCTGACTGTTCGTGTGTTGCGTGGTCAGTGCTTCTCTCTATTCTGTTGTAAGTCTCTTAGCCCAGGTTCAGCTATTTCTTTTCTTGCAGACTGGCTATAGTTTTGGAGCGAAACGTTTTCACTGCTTTGGATGAGATTTGCAAACACCTGTCTCCTGTATGAGTTCATGTGAAATTCTGCCATTAGTGTCATGGGAAGCTGAGTACGTCACAGTTGTGAGTTCTTTTGGGACATCTACCCTTGAGTCCTAGACAAGAGGTTCAGGGATGTCATGAACGGGAGGCAGGATTAGGAAATCAGAACTCGATTTGGATATCATAAAGTGGGCATTATGAGTCTCTCAATTTTGTGTTACTTGTCAGGAAAGACTCAAAAGACGCCCAGTTTCCAGACGGTGTTAAACATGAGCCCGTCTGAAGTTACACCACTTGCAATCACAAATCACCTTTTCTTGTCCTGAAATTCTTGTCTGGATTTTGTCAGTGGGTGGTTCACTTAGGTCTTTGTGCTATAGTTTTTTCCATAGGTAAAATGGGGGCTTTTGAGTCTTACGGTGAGATTTTCAGGACAGCTGACTTTCAGTGGGTTTAGGAGCAAGGCTTTTTTAGGTTGCTATTAAAGGTTCCCTATCCTTTAATAATTAAGTGAATACTACTCTTTGGGAAAATGCTAAGCATGATTTATTTGTCTTTAGCTTGGTTTGGTAAGACCCAAGTAATTTTTATCAGTCAATGTCTATACTTGTCTATAATTGAAGGGACAGTTGTGATTTAAACACGTTAGCCAGCGCTACTGGTCGTTCTGCGATAGAAAAGGGACATGATTATTGGACTTCCTCCTGGTTCATTGCTTTCTAACCAGCTCCATGCTTGTTGGGAGAATGACTCCTGATGACCGCTGCTGCTAGCACGAGAGTGGCTAACCATTTTCACCCTGCCACCACCTTCATCTGTTTGGGAAGCTGTAAAACTCATGTCTTGGAAAGTCAGGGAGAATGGGAGCTCTGGGAACAGTTCCCGCATGGGAGATAACGGTGACTCCCCAAGAATTGCACTGTTCCTTTGAGGGCTGGGGCCAGCCCAGTGTGTGGCTCAATCCCAGGGCAACCTGGCAGTGTCAGTCTCTGCTGCCCTTGCTGGCTCATTTTTCTCTCCCAGCTGAGATGTAAATCAGGCAGTAGTCATTTTGTCAGTCCAAGGCTGGTGGCCTTGTGATGTAGCCTGTATGTTGGAGCTGTGCATGAGTTGCCTGTGGCTCAGTATTGATCCCCAAGCTGGCCACCCCTGGACTAGCGGGAGCAGACCAGCCTTTGGGTTTTGTTGTTGTTGGGTTGTGTATTTTTTTTGTTTTCTCCCCTCCTTAGGGCAGCAAGGCTCTGTGTTCTGTTTCCTTTATCACAAATGTAACTGATTGGATGGTGTGCAAGGCCACACACAGCCTTATCTCATCGCATCCTGTTTGACTGCATTATCCAGGGCTGCACTGATAGAAGTTCTCCTCTCTCCTTGTTTTGATTTATATCGCTGTGCTGGACACTACATCCTCTCTCTGTTTCAGCCAGAGCTCAGCTACTGCAATAATTTAAGAGTGTTGTTTTGCTTTGCTCAGGAAGTCAGGTGCCTTTTGAACGGCAGCTGCTGCAGGCAATTTCAGCGTAGCAAGCAAACCAAGCTCGATTTTGTGCTAGGCAGTGTGATAAGCATTCAGCTGGAGCCCAAGCTTATGCTGGATATGGTCTGAGGCTAGTAGTGCTTGTTCCTTTGTAAACCAGACTTATTCAGTGGTGAGACAGAGACAAAAATCTCACAATGCAGCCTGTAGATGTAATGATTACATTACCTTGCCCAATACACAGAGGGAAATCGCAGTTCTCCTTTCTTCCTTGCCTGGCGCTGCTGCCCGTTAAGAGCTTTTGCTTCACCTACAGCAAGTAACACTTACCTTAACTGGTTTTATTCGCAGGATTAGGCAGCATTACTCTGGTGTCCTGGGTGGATAGGGATATTCATAGGGAATAGCCAGCATGGCTCAGAGATTGCAGGAGGCCCAGGGCAAAAGGTGACATTGTAGCCAGTCTCACCACTTGGCTAAATTGTTAGGGAATGCTTGAGTGGAGCTCCCTCAAAAGGCTCAGTGAACTGCACCCACCCATCTCCACTGTTGCTGGATCTTATGCTGAAGCTGAGTAGCTCTGGCTCCAGGCTGATTTAATGACTGGAGTGCAGCTGCTGAGGAGCCTGAGTAACTGGTTGCTGGCTGGTGCTGCAAAAGTGCCATTACCTTCCTAGATATAGTTCAGTGCTAGTTGGTCTTGCTACAGTTGCATCTTTATTTTGCTCTGTAGAGACCCTGTAAACATGTTCATGACTTTTGTCCTCTGTTGCCTGCAAGCTTTAACAGACCTTGGTTATTGTTGAATAGCTGCTTCCCCACCTTTCCCCTTTCCAGTACGTTTTTCTCCTGCAGTCTTCGAGTTGCACCCCCTTGGAGCTACTCATCTGCTGATTGCACTCATTCTTCTCTTTCAGAGGAACTGAGCTATTATTGTAGTGTCCCGTAGAATTTCCCAGCCTTCTTCCTCTGGTAAGTTCGAATGCTATCTTCCATCATACCTTGTGCAATAGATTTCGTAGTATTCCAAACTGTTGCTTTCCTAAACCCAAATCTCCTTGTATGACTGCATTGTGTAAGCTCATTCGTTAGCGTGTTCTGGATGGAAGTAACTGACTGGTTGTTGCTGATTCCAGGTTTTCTTATTGTACAAACAACAAGAAATACTTTAGAGTACAAACTACTCTAAAGTTATAGTATGAGCAGCAGGATATCTTTTCTTCTGGCTGAACTAATTCTTTTTTGAAATTCTCTGTTTGACTGCTGATCAGATATGAAAATGTTGTGGTTCAGATCCTCTGTAGTAGCAGTATTTGGCTCATGTTACCAAGGTAGTGAATACTGGAATTGTTTGGTTTTATTTGCATTACAATGACATCAAGGGATACCTGTAATGGGAAGCAGTCCCTGCCCGCACAGCTTGCGTTTCCCTTAAATGAGACCAAGGATGAAGGGACGTCCTTGGTAAAATGAAGTGACTTGCTCAGAGTGCAGCCAGCTCGGAAGCAGGAGTGGAACCGCACGGTCAGACTCCACACGGCTGTGCTGGCAAGCGTTCCTGCCTGGGAGGAGTGAGTGAGTGGGGACGTCTCTGGTTAGTGTGTCGTGCTCGATACCGATTCCAGCAGGGGAAGGGGGTGGCCGTGGAGTGGGGGGGAGTTCTTTTGGACAGAACAGCTCTAAGAAAACTGAACAACTGGAGGCAGCTGGCTGCAATTTTTCGGATCCTCAGGAAAGTATGATTTTGTGTTGAGCAGCTGCCACAAACACTTAAGAGAGAGCAGTTACCAACAGTAATGACTGAGGGATTGATATTAGAAAGCAGATGTGTCAGACTATGGAGTCTGTTAAAGATGTGCTCTCTGTCAATGAGACCTCTCTGAAGGGCTCTTGGCAGCTGTCTAGCCCTGCAGGATCTCTGAATCTCAATGGGACACCATGTGTGAAAGGAAAGAGAGTTAGTGTTGAAATTACCAGCATCAGAACAATTAAACCAAAGCTGCTGGAGCTGAAAGATTTTTGTGCTTTCTCCATGGTTTTGCTTTCCTCTGACCCAAAAGCCTGCCTTTGTGAGTGACTCATGAAGAGATGGGCCATGGCAGAAAGAAGAACATGGACGAAGAGTGAATAAGAAACAGTATTTGGACAGAGGGAAACATAAGAAGGAAGCAGAGATACTGTGGTGAGGAGGTGGACGTGCTGTGAGGGGCTTGTGTCTTTGAGAGAATCCGTGACTAGACCCCACAAAGAGAGGTCGTTAATCATCTCTCAGTAAAATAAGAGTGCGATCAGAATAAGAACAACTGTAAGGTACAATACCAGAAATACGAGAGCCAAGAAGAGGAGTCTGCGTTCAGACTGAGGGAATCTGAAGAGAACAAACACTAAGCCTGGGACCTCTGGCAAAACTTCCTGTTACAAGAATGGGACAACATCCTCCGACTCCTCTGATCCTAAGAACTGTGCCTGGTGAGGGGATTCAGATGGGGGAGGAATTGTCTCAGCACGCCTAGGAACTGGGATGGCTGTTTAGTGATTTCGGAATCAAATTCCTTCCACATCAGAAGAAAGCTTTGTGATTACAAGCTCTTCCACAAGCAGAACTTTAAAAAAAAAAAAAAAAAAAAAAAAAAAGATAGTTTACAAGTACTAAAATATTTAGTGGCATTAGAACACTCAGTAATACAAATCACCATTAAAGTTACCAAGCTGTATGTGCATAGTTACTATTGATTGAATGGGAAAACAGAAGCAAACTGAAAGCTAGGTGCCAAAACATTTGTATTTTGTTAAAGTAGCTACTAATGAATATTATTCAAACCTTTCTTATAAATAACACATTCAACATTAGCATGTTTCTGAAAAATGCTCTATTTTGGACCAGATTGCTTTTTCAATGGGAAGTGATTCCACTGACAGTTTTTCCACTTGCCATACTAATAAAGCCATTTACCATAGAGTTTAGCCCCCAGCTTCTCTACAATTTGTTTTGCTTGGTTTAATAAATGGCCACTTTGGCCATCAGTGAGTTCAGATCAACAGTGCAGGAAACTGCAGGCAGGAAAGCCTGAAGTGTTCAGCCAAAGAAGAGACTCACAGACCGATAGCACCTGAGCAGGACTCCCTGTATTAGTGTTTATTGCCCCTGGGCACGGAGTATCGCCTGGGATTGCACGTGGAGCTTTTAAAGAAAACTTTGCAGGGCCTTTAAGCCCTTGGGATCTTACTGAACTAGAGAATAGAGTTGTAAGGATTTTCATGGTCATTTCAGTCTACAGAATTTCTTTGCAAGTTATCAAAAAGAAGGCCAATTTGTGTTAGTGTCTGGGTGATTATTGAGGTTTCAGCTTGCGGTGGCTAAACATCCTTGATTTTATAGTCAGTACAATTTCACTTTTCTCACCATCCATCAGAAATAGCTTTAGTGCCAAGAAGGGAAAGCAGAATCATGCCCCAAGGTGTAGAAAAGTTGGGATTGGCCATGATAGCACATTTCAGTGCCTGCTGACCTAGCTGTAGCTTGGGATAGGACTAACATTGCTGGTCAAGGCACAAAAAGCAAGAAGCATTAAAAAAAAAAGTATCTAGTCACTTCAAGATTTATATAATTTCTTCTCTCATTGCTCTTATGTTCTACATCTGCCTTGATTTAGACCAATGTGAGATAAGGGTCACATATTCTGTCTCTTGCTTTGTGGACTTTCCTGAATATACAAGTGACATCTGCAGAAGTTGGCGCAACTTTTCTTTCGCGTTTAGAGAAGAGAGTCTTGGGAGTTGACACTGAACTGAATACAGCATATGTTTTCTCCTCCACTTATTCTGGAGCTTGGATCAGAAAGGACCCAGAGTTTCCTTTGTCACCAAAGGCGCTTGGCACAGATGTGAAGCCTTGTAAAATATGAAATGATCATGCAACAACTCTTAGGGTTTGGATGCGGGGCAAGGGGGACGTTATGCTTCAGATATAGTTGCTTAGTTTCCAACGTAAGAGTGTGCCATGCTGAAATCATCTGCTAGGTATTCATCTGTGTCTGCATGGACATTAAGGAGATGAAAATTCAGAGTAGGTGCTTTTTATGGTTATGATGGCCGTACATTCCCTAGGAGATGACTTTGTCTACCTGTATGCATTGCTAGGGGATTTTGCTTGAGAGCGGAGGTTGTAGCTTCCAGTGACCATGGTTTTGGGAGTCATACAGTTGAGCAGTTAGAGTATGATTTCACTTGGTGTGGAGTCTGCTGACTGTTACGAGGCTTGCAGCTCCAAATGCAGATGGTACTATGGATACACTTGCTGTCACACCTTAGGCTTCTTTCTGAACCCCTCCATTTCTCAGTCAGTCAGCCTAAGTTAAAACTAGTCTGTGCCTTATGTTTGTGGACATTTTAGTGTGCATTAAATACGGAGGGTATTGACAGCCTCCAGGGACTAGGGATGCTCGGGGAAATATCAAAAGAAGAACAGCTGGAACAGATAGCTTCTGTTTCTCTGTCAGAGTCCCCCTGTGGAAAGCTTACTCCTCTACGCTGATTCCCCAGCAGGACAATCTCTTGAATACCCGTGTAATTTTTTATTGAGCATCTGCCAGTGAAAGGGGATGTATTGGTGATGCTTGGTGAGGGAATTAACTGTTACCATTCATTTCAGGATCTCTTAAAGTCACATTGCCTGCTTTGGTGCCATTCACAGTGTGCTTGGGATGTCTGTCCGAGAGCTAAAGGCCAAGTGTGAGTTCCCCTTTCTGCCCCCCTCGCCTCCCATTTTTTTTCTTTCTTCCCGTGTTCATTAGAGCTCTGAAAATGTACAGCGTGGGTCAAGAGGATTCAAATAATCTAATGTAGGGGCTGAAATGGATGGATGGACAGTGGTAGGCCATTCCAGTGGTTCATGTGTTCCAAATATTCTCGCAGGAAATAAGTCGTATACTGGGTTTTCTAAATGTCCATGTAAATCACTTGTTAAGATGCTGCACCGTGATGTAAGAAGTATTCTGTGTCTAGAAATCATTCAAATGCCCAGTATTATCTCCTTTGTTTCCTGAGCTTTTGGTGGGTTATGGAGATGTAAAATATGTATCTGCTGCTGTCTAAAGTCATGAAGGAGCAGTGAAACCTTCTGAGAGCCAGTGTTGTCAACTCCTTCATCAACTTCAGCTTTTGAAATGATAAAATTCTTAAGGATTTAATCTTTTATTAAAAAAAATTAATAAAAAATCTAGTCATTATGGTCTTTCATTTTGTAAACATGAAATCCAAAGAGGTACGAAACCAAAGAGAGACTTAAAAAGGAGCGTATGATATAATGCTTTTTTAAGTTGATGTCAGAAAAGTTTCTGGAGCCACGAGCCCTGAATTTTTGAACTTCTGAAGTTGAGTAAATGGATCTGCTTTGCCTATTTACCAACTAGGGCATGACATAACTGCACAAATTTTGTTCTAGCTAGTTTTTGACATAGACCATGCCCAAATTTCTCCTCTGTCCTCCTTTACGTTATCACTGCGATATTTCTGAGCTAGTCTGACTTGGCATGTCGGAGCTCTCTCCTTACTCTCTTGTTCAGCACAGGTTTGATGATTCTGTTGCTCTTGCAAAAAAAGCCTTATTCTGATTTTCTTGCTACCCAGCTCAGTGTGGTGATACACAGGGAAGTTTTGAACTCTCTCATTTAACTGGATTCTCAAATGGTGGCTTGTGAACATTTGTTGTAGCTCAGATAAATGAAACTATTAAAAAGGTAAATGAACAGCTTTGGGATTATGGCAGGGGAATGATCTGTGACTTTAGAAGCCATTTGTCTTCTATATGGTTGAGTGGAAGTGTCTGTATGGTCTGAAGTTGCTTTCTGAATGAGTGTTTTAGAAGCTCCGCTCAATGACTTCAGCCTCTACTGTAGGCGTTTATAAGTAGACTATAATTTATTGTAGTTTTCAAGAGCTAGTAGCTGCCTGCTTAGGTTCAGTGAGAAACCAGTTTCTGCTCCTGCCCAGTGGCAAATCTAATAGCCTGAGACTGGTAAAGGATGAGGGGGCAGAGAGGCACAGAGAACTGAAGGAATTTGACCAGGGTCGTTTTGAAGATGAGCAGTAGAAGCAGGCTGAGCGCCTAGGATTCTTGACCTGCAGCCTAGTGCCTTTATCCTTTTACTCATGGTGCCTTCTGGTCCTGCCAGGATATAGTGCTGAGATTTGGGAGACATTGCATTAAACTGTCTGGCTCCAGGAACTGCTTTTTAGAAGTGAAGCTGATCCTTGAGAAGAAGAAATGTCAGTGTTAAAAATGACACCGACGACTAACTATGATCCAGTGAAACAGTATCTAAGAAAATTTCAGCCCTACTGCTCAGTGATGACTAGATAATTCATCACTGCTTTATTTTGTATAGTCTTTCCCACAGACTGAATCCCTGTATACGTGCTTCAGAAAGTTAAACAACAGTTACACAGATAATGACAGCAGAGGGAGAAGGAAATTAGAAGACAAAGATGCAGGCATGAAGACATAGTGTCTGAGGAGAATTGGGAAGTGATAGAGAGTTAATGAGCCAAAGAGGTATGGGAGCAGGCTGTTGTATCAGAAGGATTTGTAGAAAAGGTTTCATCTCAATATTAATAGAAATCAAGCACGTGGTTGAGTTACCATTTAAGGTAAACTTGAAGTAAAAACCCTCCTCACTGAGATTTTTTAATTTTTTTTTTCTTTAGTATCTCCTCATTTTCCTAGAGAGGAGGATTTCTAACTGACGGATGGGATGTGTTTGTCATCACAGGTTCTGAGTCTGCTTCTCCGCGTGGCACCTTGGAGTTTCTAGCTGGCACCATTACCTCCAACGAGTGGAGTTCTCCCACCTCCCCTGAGGGGAGCAACGACTCAGGGGGCAGCGAGGCCTTGGACAAACCCATTGATAATGACGCTGAGGGTGTGTGGAGTCCGGACATTGAGCAGAGCTTCCAGGAAGCGCTAGCCATCTACCCACCATGTGGACGGCGGAAGATTATCTTGTCAGACGAAGGCAAGATGTATGGTAAGGAGAAAGAAAGGGCACATCACAACACTCCAGGCTGCCTGCCCTGTGCAGGCCACTCGCCTTGTACCAAATGATGGTTCGGAATGAACTCTTCTCTCGGGCGATCCCGAGCTGATGCAGTTGGTCCCTTCAAGTTATATTTAGGAAAATCGGTGAAGATTTTAACGTTCCATGCACACAGATCAGAAGGAATTACAGACGTCTTTTTCAGGGGAGTTTCAATAAGGTAGATCCCAGAGCTGGGCATGCTGCTGAACTAATCTTTGGATAGATATCACATAACGGCTTCATGGTGTGACTAAGTCTATCTTTTATGGTATCTCTCGCTGCCATCTCCAACATTTTTGTTATCCTAACAGGTAAAGGTCTGTGTCTCTGGTGCTAAAGGGCAGAAGTTCGGCCCCTGAACCCCTGAGGGGCTCTGCTGGTGGTGTGCAAACACCTACAGTTTGTTAACTAGCTACACTTTTGAGATCTTAAGAAGAGCAGAAAACGGACCTCTCTGGCTGCTCCCAGTTTGCCTTCTTATAGCCCTGGCATGAATGTCTTTCACCTGTGGGTTCTTCTCAGCTAGCTAGATACCCAGCCCTGAATGCAGAGAAGTGCTGGCTTGCAGCTGCAGCAGAAGTCAACTTTCTAGGTAGTAGACGTGATTTTGAATTGGATTTTTGACCTATTCTACAGTTAAAATTTCTCTCTTAATTTTTGTCCACAAAAAAAGCTGATCTGGGGTGGATTCTCTAGCTCAGTATAGAAAGAAGCCACCTGGTACTTCTGTGACTAAAAAGCAAAGCAAAGGCTGAGAGTGTACAATATTTGGTTAAAAGTCCCAAGGTGTTAAAACTGTTTCTTAAAGCACTAGCAAGGATCTTATGGAAGGCAGCCCTCTTCCTGCCCGGTCAGTGCTTGCTTTTTTTCCTTTACATTGGAATCTGTGTGTCTTTGCAGGCCCCATCATGGGAGCACCATGCCCTGAAGCTTCATATGGAGCACTTCACAAGTCATTCTGTCAGCCCATCGGGCCATTGTTCTCTGAGCTAGGGAATGGATTGCTCTCACTATGGGGGCATAGGTGGGGTCTTGTTTACATAGCCTTATCTACAATGGATAGTTTTACTGGGTACATACGTCTTTGTATCTGTACAGAGCAATATACTTGAGTAAGGCTGATCACCCTGAGGCTCAGCAAGGGTCAATGTTCTGATGTGGACATCAATTCCTGCTCTATGCTGGCACAAACATTTTTGTGGTTGTGCTATGGAACCGACCAGGGAACTGATCCAGCTTAAAACTAACACAGCCAGAAAGGAGAAAAAAGTGAACTTTAATTTGGATATGCCCCCTGATTTGTTTCACTGCACAGCTGCTTGTGCTGGTACTTAGAGAAGGGACAATAAGAGTGAGAATGAGCAGCCATGGTTGAAGTGAGGGTAGGACTCCTTCATTCAGAAGCAATGCTTGCTTAAAATGTTGTTCAAACTAAAATATTACTTGAAAATCCACCCCATGGTTATTAAGCATAGATTAGTGACATGCTCCTTGCCGCTGTAAGTCTGCACTAGTTTTCATGACAGGTAACTTTTAATATTACTGGTGAAAAATTACAGTTGTGTTTTAAGACTGTCTTCATTTACTAATCATCCTGCATAGCCCCCCAAATACTTCAGCTTTGAAGTGAATGTGTCAGAGCAGAGAGCAAAATGGACCAGAAAAGAAATAAGAGTGAGAGCAAAGGTAAAAATGAAGTAGAATGGACTACAGAAACCAACGAGACTTAGCTGGGGCCTGACCTAGCATGGATTGGTGTTTAGTGGAAAGCCTCCAGTTAACTACACTGGTGAGCTGCAGAAGGTAAATAATCCACTTGCAGGGTGCAAAGTTTAGGCTAGGTTTTGGGAGAAGAAATGAACAGCTTTTCTGCAAGCCCTCCCCCACTACTCCAAATGGGACAGTGTCCCTGCTTGCCTTCGGTGCACCTGTTCCCAGCGTGGGTGGTTCGTTCGATGTGCTCCTGACAGAACCCGAGGCTCTGATTTATGCCCTCCTTTGCTTACCAGGCTCCAGGATCCACGCCAAGGAAGCGGGGCCCAGCCTGGGATCTATAGAAAGATATGACCGGGCAGGGAGAATAAATATAGTCCCTGATTTCATCTTCACCGCTTACGAGCCAGCTCATGGAACAGGACAAGCTGTATGTGGAGCTGGCCCTGCCTCCAAGGGATGGTTGTTTAGCTGTCCCATGGCCGACTTGCACAGAACTCATTGAACCAAGGGGCGAGGTGTTACAGAGAACTGTATATGCCCCTTCCCCTGACAAAAGGGGAACCATTTCACTGTTTCCCACTGAGGAGTGGCTCGTGTGGTACTACTCTTTTGGGCATGATGTTCCAGGTCCCAGGATCTCTTCTATGTGCAATTTATATACTTCTCACCTGTTGTGAGGCAGCCTGTTACCAATTTAAAGTTAGTAGCTTTTACCACCAAACATGTTGAACAAGCTGAAGTGCACCAAGCCAATACGAAGAACTTGCACTGTTTTGTTTGAATACATTTAAAATTGCACGGAAAGGTGTGTTTCAGCCTATACACAGGCCTCATGCTCATGTTCCCTAGCCTCTTCTGAGTCAGCTTGCTGCTTACAGCTCTTTAGATGATACTCTGCTGGTTGCTGACTGGACGTGATTCCTACTTCACCTGGAAGTCAGCCAAGCTCTTCTCTGTACATTGATGATCTGTGTCTTGATGCCTTTGCTGCCTTCTTTTCTTTCATTATCTTTTTCCCTCCTAGACATGTTCCATTACTGGAGGCAGCATCCTGACTGAATGAGCTCATAGTACAGCACTGCTCCGGGTACAAGCCCTCACTGTCCTCTCCAGCAGGCTCTGCTTACCACCTGCTTTAAGGCGCGAAAAGCTGTCTTGTCTGATATGGGATGCTATCTTTTCTCGTAATAATCGTGTTGACATTAGAAGCAGTGAGTCCAGGGCACCATTAAGTTACCGATCTGGTGCCTTCTGGTACCACTAAGGTCCTGCAGAATAACTTTTATAAGTGTTGCCTGCTAGAATACTAAGGGGGTACCGTATTACAAATCTGGCTCTTACGTTTTCCAACTATGTTTTTCCGTGGGAGAAATAGCATCTGTAGCATTTGTACCAAATGAGCAATCATAGAATTTGGTGTTAGAGTCACTGTCTCCTGGCATTTTCAGTACTGGTCTAGAGAAAGGAGAGGGAAGAAGATTAGTACCTTTGTGTGATTTGCATGGAGAAGCAATAGATAGAGCAGGTCTCCCAACACTACTGAGGACAGAGAAATAAAAAATAGTAACTGGCAAAGTGATACTTATTTTGACAAAACACTGCTAGGGCCTTGGTTTACAAGTGAGGAAGTAAGAGCTTGGAAGAACTGAGCTACTGCCTTAGCTGTCCAGTGTTCCCTTCCACTGCATGAACATCTGGCTTGGAGCACCTTTTTGTAAAAGGAGCTAGAATTGGTGGCTGTTTGTTAGATTGCTGTTCTGTAGGAGGCAGTAGTTTAGCAGTTGGTTTACAAGCAGCTCAGCCATTTCTGTGCTGAGCAGGGTGGGGCAGACAGCTGGGAGCAGTCATCTGTCTCTCAGGCTGGGTCAAAGCCCTTATACAGGAAATACTTAAAGATGTCCCAGCTCAGAGGCTGAGTGATAGAAGGATGATTAACTGTGTTACTAGCTAAAACCTGGAGCAGGCAGTGAACTGCAAAGACTTGAGCTTGCAACATGAATTAAGCTGGCATAAAAGGTCAGTCTGATGCCGAAAACTACCATGACACAGGTGGTCCCTCCCACCCCTGTTCTGAAGTGACTAGGTAAATTTGCAGGACATTGCCTTCATCTCAAAGGGATATGTTATCAGTTAATGTTTTCCCTGACCTCAAAAAGTCACTAAAAGTAAAACTGAAAGGCGAACAAATAAACCCGAAAAAGCACAAAACATACACTGCCTGTCCCAGTTCATAAACACTACTTCTCCTTGAGGGGCGGGAGAAGCATGGCAGCTATTACAAATATGAAAACCTTCAAGGTGTCAATCTTCAAATGCTTTCTTCCATATCTAGTTTAGCATCTCACCTGATGATGTTTCAATCAAAGCAATTGGAACATGCTGAGAATGTGCTCAGTTGACACTGAACTGGCTGGCCCAGGTAATTGCAAAATTTGGATTTCAGCTGTGATACCCGTCAGAGAGGTACTTCTGCAGTTCCTATCCCTTCCATTATTGTGACCCAGTGAACTGTAGAACATCCCTTTATCCCACAGTTTGGGTAACTAAATTGAATCTCCCATTTTAAACACTGGAAGACAGGTGAAACTTAGATTCGCGGACAATCGGTCAGACTTTCCCTCCTCTCCTTTTTCTGGTGGTAGGTGTGATGTTTTTGGAGTTGCTCAATAACAAGGTTTTGTTTCACTGAGTCAGCTTTCAACTTTGCTTTTGTGTGGTTCTAGTTCTTTGCTGTTGACTAGATAAAGCCAGATTTCTGGAGACCTTTGCAACAGGTTAAACTTCGGCGGGAGTTTGTCAAGTTTTTCCTTCCATCTCCTTTGTAAACCAAGTTTAGGGTTCTTCATGTTAAACTGTATGTCAGTTTAACTGGTGTTTTCTCCATGCAAACATAAAAAGAAATATTTTTTCCATGAGTTCCAAACATTTTGTGAATATTGAGGAATTCACCACTTTTGAAATGCCAACCAACCAGGAAACTGCTTGCTGTTGCAGTTAGTAGAGTTAATAGTACTGGCTGTGGCATCTTACCTTAACATACTTAGTACTGAAGAGAAATACATTAGCAGTTTTATTGTGTATTACATGTTATCAAAATTATTGTGACTACTTTTTGGGGGTCTTTATTGTGTTGTTTCAACAAAGGGCACATGCTTTTTCCTGTCCCTTTTGATTTTTAGCAGCTTTGTAGTCCCATTTTATCTGTCAGCCATAAAACCAAGCATGTTGTGTAGGATTATGTTTTTCCCACTGTATATGTCTGCAGCCAGAGAGCTTTCGTCATGTTCAAGTAACTTCCTTCATAAGCAACATTATATGACCCTTTTGGCTCTTCCTCTGACTTTTTCATTTCTAAATTTCAAACGTTCAGTAATTCTCTAAGATAGAGTTGATCTGTAGTGGTATATTGTCAGCAAGGCACTTGTTCTGATTTTTTTGCATTGTAAGTAACACAGCCAGTTTAACTGATCTCTAGTTTAGTAAGCCAACTTTGTGCTTTGTAGCTGTATCCACTCATCTGCCTTGTACCTGAGAGACTATTTCAATTTCATTTGTCAGCCTTTTCCCTTGTTGCAAGTCATTGTTTTGCTTCTCCTGTGCTTCTGGATAATGTTACACATTTCCAGTTTTCTGAAAAGTTTTTATTTTACTAAAAAAGCCTTAGTGGTTTTTTTTTAGATTTTTAAAAATACTGCGTACTTTCACAATTGGATCCAAATATTTCCAGTTGCTAATCTGCTCTTAAATATACAAAACGTTCATTTACCTTTAAAATTTCAGATTGAATTAAAAACCTGGGGAAAAAATCAGACTTGGAAAATTAAAATTAATAATGTCCACTGGCTTGGGTTTCTTTTTTCCTTAAAACAAGCACATGTTAAACTTTCTTCTGGACAGGTTTTTGCAAACACATTACCAGAAAGATCTCAGAAACATGGACTGAGTTCTGAGAAGAGCAACAAGCATACCAGACTTAACATTGAGCTCTGGGAGTTGAAGGGACTGATTTAGGTGGAAAGATTAAAGTAGCTAAATATACATAGCTTGGCTAAGCGATGACTGAAAGGTGGAGGGTGGGGGGACACATAATAACAGTCTAAAAATATTTGAAGGGTGTTAACATTTAGGAGGGAGAGGGATTTTATGCGGAACATGTGAGCATGACTAGGATTAATGGGAGAGAAAGAAGGAATATAGGATGGATATCAGCAGAAGCTTCATGACAGCATGGTGCTCAGTGCTGAGGGATCTCTCTTCTGTAAGGAGTTAGAGTGGAAATGCTGTTGTTGGGGACTTTTAAAATTGTATCAGACAAAACTGTAAGGAATGTATTTGTAAAACTAGTCCCAAGGAATGCTGTGTGAGCATACGTATGTGTGTTCTGTTTGAATGAGAGGTGGATTCTAGATTAGACGTACTATGATTTTACACAGGAAACGGAGAACAGTGGGTGTTAGGTGGTGACCAAATATTGCTTTCCCCTGTGAATATCTGCAGTTTTATTCAAAATTGTTAGTATTATGAGCTATACGATGTGTGTTTTTGTGACATGAATAAGTTTATTAGACTGATGGACACAGAGGCCCTTTCTCAGGTCTGAAACAGGAAGAGCAAACTTCAAGATAAATACAAGGAGTGCTTTCTCAGAATTTGTCTTAATTCTATTGATTAGTCAGACATTGGGTAGAGAAGGGTGATAGCATTTCTCAAGCAAGGTGCTGCACATACATAGAGGGAGCTGATAAGTGTCAATATGGAGATTGCGTGGAGACTTGGCTCAGGAAAAGAGGAGCTTTCTTATTTCTACAGTGCAAGTAAGCAAAACCTATCACATGAACTCTTTTAAAGTATCTTTCAAAGGCATGCCTTATTGCTGGAGGGCATGTATGAAATATAACTTAACAAAACTTTATTAAAGTATCCCTATATATCTGTTAAGCAAAAACAGTCCAAGACAATATAACCTTTCCAGGTTCTAGTGCCTTAAGGGGTGCCCAAAAGTGAAGGAAAGCTGCTTGATCAGAAAAAGACAGTATTACAGCTAAAAGAAGAGGCAGTATTCTCATTCATGTAGGATCCAGATAATGACCACAGGAGAACTAGGACTGTCTATTGGTTTAAACAGTTGCTCGTTAGCTAATCCATAACAAGTCCCGTATTGTCTGTGTATGGTGAAGATCTGGGCAGCAAAACTGGGAAGGCTGTGTGCAGTTTGTGCCCAGACAGATGGTCTTGTAAGTCTGCTGGTCACTGGCAGAGCTGACTTAAACCTCTGGGGCCTGGGTACACCTGCTGCTGAAGGGTGCATGGCCAGCAGCTGTTCCTCATTGCTGTCACCTTGAACTTGTGACCCATCTTCTGGGTACTCCTTCAAATTCTCTGAGGCTCACGGCATGCACATACACAGGCATGGTCTTGCTCTGTCTCTAGCTTCTTGAGCAGGAAATAACACTGTTTTCATTGAAACTTTTTCATGTAAAATGTCTTTAGAGTCACTAAAAAAAACTTTCCTCTCAAGTGTGATTTGTACAGTAATTGCAAATCCCTTTTCAGGACCTTAGACTGGAGTCTGTGGACTGGAGTGCCAGGAGTGTAACCAGTGCTTGATGAGATAACCCAATAGGAATGACCCGCGTTGTTGACTGCGAGTGCTTTAGACATAGGCCGATTTCTAAGCATGACAGTATTACAGGGAAACATACGTGCATGTGTGGTATTTAGCACAATGT